>NW_006799973.1:569207-692975 GCF_000485575.1 Poecilia formosa
CAGGAAAAGCCTCCAGATCTCATCAAATTCATCATATTTGCTGTTTTTATTGGAATTAATCTTTTCTGCACTGAGGAAGAAAAAAAAAACAAAAAGTAAAGGTTCACATTCTAGGCTTCATTCAGGGTGTGAAAAACCTTCTAAGTATGTCATGAAGCAGAAAATGTCCAAAGCAAATGGATTGGTTGCTTTTTCACAGCCACACCTGTTACTGCAGGAATCCAAACATTTGTACCATTTGGTTGGGGGTTAGCCCCAGTCTGAACAGGTGAGCAACTTTAAATTACCTTCAAGAGTTGTGAGTCCAGCACGCTGGATTTGCAAAGAAAAGCACTAAATTTAAAACGTCTAAAACCAAGAGGTTCGTGTCTTAATCCCACAGATTCTTTTGTCAAAAGGCTGGAGTTGTTCAGCACGTCTTGGCTGCAGACAGAGTTTTGGGAAGAGTCTGCTTTGTGGACAGCTACTCACATGATGTTCTTTGGTTCTGTCTGAAAATCAATCAATTTAAAGTGGATTACACTGGCTCCATGACAAACATGAAAATGGAGTCTGAGGTAAGATAAGTGGATCAATAACGCGAGTCTTTAAAAGTCAGAAACTGTGAGAACAGAAGTGCTTTAGGGAGGGTTTGATCACATCAATAACTGGTCTGTAGGTTTATCAATGGAAAAGGACTCTAGCACAACTCCAGCACAGTCAGTGGTCACTTTAATAGGTACATCTCGGTACTACTGCGTTAATTATTCACAGCTCAGATTCAGCGAGGTGAGGGAAACGTTCCTCATGAGATTTTAATTCATGTTGACACGACGGCGTCACAGTGGCTTCATATTCGACAAATGCAGATCCATGAATCCAGTGTGGCCAACTGGATCCAGATCTGTTGAATGTGCTGCAGAGTTGGGAAGTAACTAGTTGCATTTACTTGAGTAACTTTTTAACTGTACATTTTACTTTGAGTAATATTATTATGAAGTGTCTCTACTCTTACTTGAGTAAAATTTCTGGATACTCTACCCATTGTGAGTAACTTCACTGAATGATGATAAAACAAAAAACGATACGGACACACCTTCAGCTGAAGTTAAAGTGAGGCTTCTTGTTTGTTTTTTCTTATCTGTTGAGAGTGCTGTGCTATTTGGGACTGAAAGGACTTTACCCCATTCTGGTTTAATTTTTTTCTTCTTTTTTTTTAAAGAGCTGCTTGAATCTATTATCCTTCAATCACCTTATATATCTGATTTTTTATGTATTTATTTTAGTCTTTAAAATACCAGAATTTGGACACAGCTTTATATTTTGTGCGATGACATCATTTTTATTAAATCAGTTCTGATCGGTTACTCAGCTCACTGACTTTTAATAAAATACTTTTCTACTCTTTCTTGAGCAATTTCTTGGACATTTCATAAAAATCTGTTGAAGTGGTGTTGCTCTTACTTGAGTACAGCTTTTGGGTTCTCTAACCAGCTCCGCTTTGTGAAGGCTATTGTCAAGTCCAAGAAACCAGTTTGAGATGATCTGAGGTTTTTGACAAAGTGTGTTTTCCTGCTGGAGGTACTCTGTGGTCACAAAGAGACGTACATAATACTTAGGGAGGCTGTGGCATTTAAGTGAAGCTCACTTGGTACTGAGGGGATCAAAGTGTGCGAAGAAAACCTCCAACACTGCCGCACTGCCTGCCAGCAGCCCGAACCAGTCAGACAGGGCAGGATGGAGCCACACTTTGAGTTCCTCCCTTTGTGGTTTTCTGCTGCTGTAGCCGATCTGCTGCTGTGCACACAGAGATGATTGGCGCAGTCATTTCATTTTCATCTAACATCCAAACAATTGCTCCACACTGGATATAATTTTTATTCCACACCATTCTCTGCAAGCCTTCATCGCATCTTGACGGCTATAAATAAATCAAGTTGCTGCTACTTCAATTTGTTTTTGTTTTTTGTTTTTACAAGCAACTGGATTGAACAGATATAGCCATTAAGGTGACCAGCGCCGCTCCGTCCTTGCTTTTAGATGAGCATCATAGATACTGCGTAAGGTTTAGGATTTTCCAAATCCACGGCACTGAGTCAAACGGGAACACACAAAAAAAAAATAAAAAATGCTGAAATTTTAAGATTAATCTCAAATTTGCTAGAAAAAGCTTGGGAGTTTTCTGAGATCCAAAAATAATAAAAATTCAATTTTCGAAACTCAGAATATGTCCAAGTGTCAAAACCTTTCGCTTTACAAGATCAGAAAATGTCAAATTCTTTTCTAGAAAGTTTCTGAGATTACTTTGAAAATCTCAGAATACACCTTTTACTCCTTTTGTCCATCAGCACTGACCCTAAAACGCCATCTATACAAAACGAAGCGTAGAGCAAGCAGCTGGTTTTTTTTACCAAGCAAAGCTAAAGGTGCTGTCAGTTGGCACAACCAGATAAAACCAGTTTGTCTTCTGTGATGAAACAAACTGAGATGACTGAATTTGAAAGATTGATATAAAATATCACTTTAACATGAGTTAATGGCATATTGTTGCACCTCTTCCATGTTTTCATGCTCAAAGTTGAATAAATGTCTCTCACAAAGCTTTAAGTGAAATAATCTCATTAATTCACCCATCGTGTTTACACACCAGAGCGCTCACGTGTGTTTACACCGCTGAGGTATGGGTGGATGGATGTGATGTGATTTGAGCCAACATGTTCGGCACAGATTTAATAAGAGAAATGGAGTGCTGGCAGTGATTTGATTTGTGACAGTTGGGCTGCTGGACCCATTAAGGTGAACAGGCTTACTGTAATGGGCTTAGAGCGGGGCCCTGTCTGGCCTGTGGGCGATCTGTTAACTTGTTCTCGGCCCGTAACCCAACCCAAATCTGAATGGTGACACTGTTGTGGGCGTCGTCGAATGTGACAAGTGGCAGAATCAAAACTTTTACCATGCACTGTATTGAGCTCGCAGAGGTCTGGCCTCGTCTGAGCCGCCACTGTGTGAGGAATCAATAGGAACAGAGATAAAGTGGAACATTGTGCATGCTGAAAGTTTTATTTATTGAATGATTTGTTGTTACTTTGAATACAGCTTAGTGATGTGGAGCTGTACAGTTCAGAGCTCTGTAACCATGTATAAATGGTTCTCCCTGTTTTCTCATCTTATGAACTCCTAATCTGTGGTGCCTCCTTCATGCCCCTCCTGTTGCCTCCATCTTTATCGTGACGGTTCCTCTGTGTGTTTTAATTAACCGGGTCTGACCTCCCTCTTCGCCCCCATTGACCGGCTTTGGGATGATATGAATGCAGAACATTGTAGGATCATTCTGTATCATTTATTCATTTGTCCAGTTATTATCATCTCACCACTGAATTCATAATTGCCACTGGTTTTATGAACCGTCTCAAGGATTTCAATGAAAACAGAGGTGAATAAACAATCAACCAGCTATCTCAAAATTAAGAAAAAGAGTCTGAATTTGGATCAATTAGAAAATCGGAGCTTTAAACTGGAGGTGTAATTGGAATTTTGCGTTTATATTGAATACAGCTTATTCTAATTTCTGTTTAAGAGCTATAAAAATAATATAAAGATAGCATTACAAATACTATTTTCTAGCTATCCTGTAATATGAGGTCCTAATTTGATTAGGAGCAGAGGTGACACATTGTGTGTGAGAGAGCAGGTTTTTACTAATATTTTAAAGAAAATACGAACTGATTTAGCATCTTAAATTAACAATAGACACTTTGGGTGCACCTAGTGTTACTAAAACAATCTCTGTGTATCTTATTTACTTGCTGTAAATGAGATTTCCAGAACCTTATCAGCATGCATGTCAAACCCAGCATGTTTCTTTACACAATGTGAAAACTCAAATGGATAATGGAGATTTGTTTTATTCTGAAGCATCTCATTGATATTAAAAGTAGCTCTTTGCTCAGCAACAACTTCTCCCATTCTGTCAGCCCGATGCCGTAGTGCTTAAATATAAAATTGGATATTTTCTGATTCAGACTTTCCAGTTACTGGTCATCAATCTAAAAAAAAACAAAAAACATTTTGTTCCTCTCACATCTCTTTCCAAAGCAAATCTATCTACTAACTTCTATGAGGATCTTTGAATTTGTCTTGGTGTCAGAGTCAGAACAAGTCAAGGCAGATGTGGAAAAACCAATGAAAACTGATCCAGTTGGGGTTTCTAGTGCAAGCTCTGTTCGGATCGTTCTTACCTGATCTGTGTCCGTTCTGTTTGCTTCATGGTCAACGTAAAAAACTGTGACATGATTGCACAGGAGGTGAAAACCAGAAAAAGATCTTCCATCTCTGGTCCACCTTGGAAGGTAATCATGAAGCTGTAATGACTGCAGGGAGAGGGACCAGGTTTCTTTAAGAATGTGTGGTAGTGATATGATACAAACACAGACAGAAGCAGCTCCACGAAGCACCGGGTTGGTGCACAGTAGGGTTTTTTTGTGTTTAAAGCACTGAATCTGCTAAATTTCGCACATATATCTAAAGCATATTGAGTTGTAAGTTACCCCCCTTTTAGTTTTGTGATTCCAGCTGCCTGCTCTGAAACATCTCGCCAGTTCGACTTGCAGTAAGGGTTTGACTAAAGGATCCATAAAGGAGGAGTTCAGTTTTAATTCATACAGCTGAAAGGAGCAGCAGTGGGGAGAAATTATGAATTATATGTTACTGTATAATTTCTGTCAGGGTTTTTAATCATCCCTGGATATCAAATTAACATGATTACAACACAAAGAGGGATTTTAAACATCTCAACTTAGGGAATCATTTGACTAAAAGACTCTAAAATGAAGAAGTAGTCTTTTGCAATTAAAAACTTGGGAAATACAGATACAGATTAAATATGCTGCAAAACACACACATGTTCTGTTGCTGTAGCACTCAAAGGTTTCACTTGATGGATAATTTGCAGGTCTCTGCAGAACAACAGAAGTTGAAGTTACCTTTAGAAGAACCTCTAGTGTCGGAGCAATAGAAACATCTAAGGATGCATTCACACCAGCTCTGTTCAGTGCTCTTTAGTCGAACTCTAGCACATTTGTCTAAAAGGTCCAATTTGTTTGGGTAGGTGTGAATGCACAACTGAACATAGGTCTGCCTGCAAAGCTTGGTCTCGTTTTGTTTGAAGTGAACTCTGGTGCAGTTTGAATGCAGTGTGAATGCCAAGTGGACCAGAGGTCGCTTCAAAAGCAGGAAGTGGACTATAGTGCATGGCATTCTAGGTAAATACAACCAGAGCAAATGTCAGTGTCTAACTCTACAGAGAAAAATGGTATTTTACCAAAGACAAAAGTAAAATCCTACGACTGCTAAAATCTGATGCAACTACATTTTAGTTTACATTTCATGAAGATGGAAGTTGCACTCTTGTCTTCTTCAGAGGTTTTTGTGTCGTTTCCTTCTGTGGTTCTTGATGCAGCGCCACCACAGGTGAGCAGGTAAACAGGTTTTTTAGAGGTTTTGGTTTGTTTAACACGGTGCAGCGTGAAATCAAACCACGGTAGCTGAAAATGTAACAAATGTCGCAATTTTGGTCCCGAATTGAACCGATTCTACCAGACCTCCCTCCAGTTGATCACCTATCAGAACGATTCTGAGACGCTAAGACCTCATCATCTCTGCAGCGTTGCACCCAAGATGCACTTAGGAAAACCTTCACTCCTGCAACTCCCTTTTTCCTTCTTTTTAGTTCTTACCCCACATCCAGGTCCAACTGATCTCTGTATCTTCCCTCCTGCAGGGTGGCGGAGGGGACCGCTGGCAGTGGAAAATGGCCGCCATGATCACAGTTCCCAGCTATTCTCCTTCGATATGGGTGAGAATGTGTCACGCCCTGCCCCGGCTGGACCTCAGCATGCAGATGAGGGACAACATCTTCGCCCCCGATAGCTGGGAGTACCAGCAGGTAATGGGCTCTCACCACAACCGCCTTGTAAACCCACTGTTTATGTGTATGCAGGTACAGTTTCGTACATGTTCGTGGGATGATGGACTGCTTGTCCAGAAAGACTCTTAATTGCTCCATAAAAACCTGCAGATCCATCACAACAGCATTTAAAGGCATTTAAACCTCTTGTCCTTGTTTATTAATGGACCCAGTTACAGGAGGGAAGATTGCATTGAGCCGTGCAATTACCTCTCAACTCTTGCCCAGCTCTTCTTTGCTGATATATTGCAGTGTTTCTGTGCAAACTGGAGCTACGTAAAGCAATTTGAGGTTGCATGTTTCCACAGTTGCTTTTGTTTGGATGATGGAGGCATTTCTGCAGCAAAAAGCTAAATTTCAATCCTTTTGGTTCAGCTTCCATTGGTGACTACTCCATGGTACAAAAAAAAAGGAGGTGGGCTGGGGAAGGAAGAGCAGAAATTATTCTGCAGAACAGAAAGACAAAAGAGACCAAAAGTGCTTGGAGACAGAGAAATGGAGAAAGAGAGAGAGAGAGATGGGATGAGAGTGGTGATGAGTAATACGTGGAGGTTGATGAGCGGAAAACTGGGCAGAGAGGGAAAGGCGAACAGAGTTAGAGCGGGGAGCCGGAGAGAGTGGCAGCGAATGTATTTAAGTAGGTCACAGATTATTAATAGAGATTCAGTGGTGTGGATAGAAAGAAAGAAAGAAAGAAAGAGACGGCAGAGTGGGGGGAGAGGAGAACGAGAGCGGGAGAACGTGAGGGAAACGGCTGGGGCGGGGAGGGGAGTCTGAGAACAGGAGGTGAGACAGAGGGAGTAAGGTGGAGGAGTGACAGACGGGCAGATGGATGAAGGATAATGCTGCGGTAATGTGTCGGAGCAAAATGCCTTTCAGTGATGTTGACTTTGTGACATGGAGCCTGGTCAAAAGCAGAGCCTGATATGGCTTAGTGGCGTTGAAATTCATCACAGAGCAGAGAGACATCAAGGCTTTAGAGCTGAAAGCCTCTGAAATAAGGATAGAAGACAAACAATTACCTCAAGTTTGCAGGATTTTTAAAATCTGTTAAAGCATTTACATTATGTGTTTGAAGTATACTCCTGCTGATCGGCTCTAGAGTTCAACGTTCTCAAATTAATCATCTTTATTACAATAGACCAGACTAGAATACACTAGACTAGAATAGAACAGCATAGAATAGCATAGCATAGCATAATGTAGCGTAGCGTAGCATAGAATACAAGAACTACTCCATCCAAGGTGTTGAATATTAATAAATACAAAACTAACCATAAGAAATATCACATTTATGAAACATATACACAAGTGTGTTAGTCAAATATGTCTAAATATAAAATAAATGAAATAATAACAAGAATACACATAGAAATACTGTCTATAAATGACAGACTTAGACACTCAGTTGCGTATTGTTTAATCTGATGGCTACAGACAGAAGTGATTTCCGATTTGTGGTTCGTTTTGGTGCTCAGTCTCTGGCTAGTGTAGCTGGCTAGCAGGTTATAATAATTACTTGAATTAAAATGACTTTTTCCCCCCAACACATCCCAGTTCATCTGCTGTTCTCCCCCTCCCCCTCTTCTCTCGTCTTTTTTTAACCCGCAGACTCTGCTCATTCTGTCCAGTCTATCGGCCATCGCTCTCGTCATCTCCCTCCTGGTGGTCCTGTCCTTCCTCATACATTACTGCTGCTGTCACCGCGGGGACCGGAGCGAGGGTTCGGAGGAGGAGGACGATGATGAAGACGGCAGCACGGGTCATGGTTACAGCGGGAAGAAGGGGAGGGGCATCTGCTGCGTCACGTGGGTGGCGGTGGCGGCTGTTACGCTGTGCTGGTGAGAGGCGGACGCCGGGCTTCATCAGCACTACAGAGATTTACAAAAAACTGTTGCAAGAAAAAGTCACACATTTGGAGTGTTTGTTTTTTTGTTTTGTTTTTTTTTACAAAATGACACATTTTACATTATGCATTAAGTGAGGGAATACAAATTGCAATACAATATTTCATTCTATATGCAACCCAGCTATATTTTTGGAAAATACAATAAAACAGAAAGATTAAACTTGGAAATCTGTTTTTTTTTGTTTGTTGTTTTTTTAAAGGAGACCTATATGAAGAAAAAAATCACTTTTTACATGTTTTTATACTTCCATTTGGGTTTTAGCTGCTTCCAAATAAATTCCAAGACACTTACAAAAAACCACCAAGCTCTTTCTTGACAATAAGTTAATGTTTTTTTTCTTTCAGCTGTTTCAAAAAACCTCCTGAAAATTAAGTCACATTTGGCAGGCACTGCCCTGTTACCTAGCAACCCAAACGAAGCCCAGTGCTGTTACCTAGCAACCCAAGCAAATGCCCAGCATGTCTGGTCAGCTGGTTTTACCACTGTATGTGCTGCATAGAATAGAATAGAATGTAAAAGAGTTGTTGACTTATTATTCAGAAACCACTTGTTAGTCGTGCAGGAGGCTTTATTTCTGCTTTTCAAAGATCTACTCTATGATTTCCGTTATGTAATAATGATTTCCAATTTTAGGTAAAAAAAAAAATGTAGTGAACAGGTTTAGTATAGCCTGTAAACCTCTCCTAACCTGCTCAAGAAAACATAATAATTATAATGACAGATAATTCCCAATTTAAGAGCAGATGTAATCAGTTTTTCACCCTGAGCCAGTTTGGGTTTTTTTGTCTTAAAATGCTTATATAATTAAAAAAATAGTGGTTTTGCTAGCTTTGGTTATCATCATGTGGAATCAGCTGTTGTTTACACTAAAAAAAAAAACTAAATCTCACCAAGTAACTTTGAGTTTCAAGTACAAATATCTTAGTAAACTTGAAATAAGACAACACTATCTTATAAGGGACTTTTCAGAAAAATATTGGAGCTTGTTTTCAGTAAAAAGTTCCTTAATATTGACAAAAAGGTGCTTGTGCCAGTGGCAGATTATTTTGTTTATAACATGGGAAAAATGTCTTGTTAAATAATCTTCTTCATCAACAGTGAAGAACGGATTACTTAAAACAAACTTACAACTTAGTTATAAGTTAATTTTGTCTTATTTCAAATGTTCTAAGATACAGTATTTACACTAGAAACTAGACCAAAGATACCTGGTAAGGTTTTGTGTTTCTGCAGTGTAATTATATCACTTGAGCAACAAAAGAAGCAAAAACACATTAGATTTGTCAAGGGGATAATACTGGTACTTTTTTAACAGTACATATCTTTCTTAATGCCAATCCCAAAGCTAACAATGACTAATTGAGGATGTGTTGCAACAGAAGAAAAGAGGAACTGAAGTCATAATAGTCCAGAGCCAATCCTTCAGTGGTTTTAAATTGCTTTTAATGTTACCACAGTGTCTGGCTGTTCTTCAGCATTGGTGCATAACTGCATAAGTAAACATTAACACTGTTAGAAGCAGCCACATTGTCTGGAAAGTGAAGTAAGTGTGGAAGTACCTCAAAGTGCATTAGCACTAAGCCTCATTCAAACAGTGTCAACTTATTTCTAAAAATACTGAGTCGGTGAGTCATCGCAGACTCATTGTAAGCTGAATTTCCTCTTGAATTCTCTTTGATCAGCGTGACAGAGCAAAACAGCACGCAAAAAATGAGGAAATCCAAAAAAAAGAGAGAGAAAAAAATAAGAAAAGCATGACATTAAGCCGCATTTAGGTGGCTGAGATTATACTGAGCAGTAAAAAGTGCAAACATCCGACTGTGAATCACAGGTCGCACATCATCACTTCCATCATGTGGCTTTCAGTTTTCCACACAGTCATGTTATTTTCCTATTTCCCAACCGCAGCCTGCCACAGCACTACGTGTGCGGAGCGTACCAGCGCAGAAACCGCTGGTCCTTTACCCACCAGTTGTTCCCCCCACATCTCCGCTGATTGTGCTTTCATCGAGTCTGCACATTGTGGTTATCGTACAGTGCTCAGAAACACTGCTTGACATCTGTCCAACACGCGCCTCTTGTATAATGGAAGAATGAGTCACTCAGGGGAAGCTCAGCTCTACATCCAAAGCTTCAGCCATCTGTGAGGTGCAAGGAAATCAAAGTGCACTTTAATACTTTTAATGGTCATTACGTTCCACTTCCTGTACTTTTACATGCGTTCAGACTGTATCGCTGTATTGCAGGGGGGTGATGTGCAGCAGATTTGATTTCAGCTGCCATAATGTTGTCCTCGTTTACACACTGCAGGATGATAGAGTGGCTCGTGTCTCCCCCTTATGGACTGCGATGAAATATTAGGGCCTCTTCCTCTGATGCTCAACATGAAAGCTCTCTGTGCATGAATAGCAAATATAATGTTGAATATGCCTAATATGAGCCCTCAGCTGCTGGCCTTTGCTTGGATCTAGCTGGCTTGGTTCACATTTGGCAGCTTGGAATGAAAAACACATATTCCTCCATTTCCCCTGCTTGCTTTCTAATCTGGGTCACATATTTTGTGGGGGATTGGGTCATACCATTTCTCCTGGGTTCGAGGGGATTTGATGAACATCTGGCCCGTGCCTTAATCTGAATATTTGAATAACGGAGAAATGTGTAAACACTATGTTTAACATTTTGAATATTTCCCCCCTCCCCTGGAGCTTATGCATTAACAGCCAGGCGCCTGATTTCGTGTTTTATTGCTGCTTTCATCTGTTTATTCCTTTCCCTTTTGCTTCACTCTTGGTACGCTCATCCAAAGCACTTCACATCTTCCCCCGTGTCACATTCATTTAAAATGTACACACTGAATTAAACATTGCATTTATCTGCTCTTCTATCCTGCTTTCTGCCTGTCACCCTCCAACAATGTTCTCATGCTTTTCTTTACCCCCCTCCCTCCCCTTTTTGCAGTGTTGCCATAGGCATCGGTTTCTATGGCAACAGCGAGGCTCACGATGGGATGTATCAGTTGACCTCGTCTCTTCTCACAGCCAATTACACGCTAGCTTCCATCGATCTGCTGGTGAGTGCTGCTTCCCCCCCGCCCCAGGAAAATGTCGTGCGGAGTGTTTATCTGCGCTGCTTGATGCTGTTTGTTTGTTTGTTTGTTTGTTTGTGTGGGGAGGAGAGAGGGGCAGATTCACATGTGGTAAGCCTCACAGAGGAAAAAGAATCAGATGCAAACTTATCGATTTGTCCTGGCAGCGGTTTGTGAGTCAGACTGCTAAATGTCACTCCTCCATGAGGTCAGGATAATGATGCTAAAACGGCTGCGTTCACACCGCAGCCCGAAGTGACCTAATTCCGATTTTTATTTAATTTTTATTTATTTTTGCCTTAATGCGACCTGTAGCTATATGATCTTTTTATGACAGTTTGAAAAATAAGTCGGATTTTTTTCGAATGCGACTTCCCGAACGTCATTGATACTCGACAAACGTCACTATTCTGCGTCCTGATACGCACACGCGAAAAAAAATAAAAAAAGACAACCACGGCGGACAATAATGAGGATTAAGTTGTTACTGTGCTAGCTCCAGTCGGACGATCGCAAGCTTACCTTTACCATCCATGCTTACTTCCGCAAACACTGAGCACGCGCTCCGTGTGTGACGTCACTGCGTCCTCTACTGCGCATGCGGGACACTTTCAGTTCGTTTGCAGTTCACATTGGAGAAATCGGAATTGGGTCACTTCGTGCTGCAGTGTGAACGCAGCCTAAGTGACAGCAGAGGTGAATGTCTATGAGCTACAGCAACACAGATTGGATTTGGGATTTTCATTGGTACAGATATATTTATGTGTGACATTAAGTTAAAAAGCTGCATCATCCTAAGCAATCTAAATATGGTTTGAGTATCAGTAAGGTGACCTTTTCGTCATGTGATTAATTATTGAATGTGCAATCTTTGCAGTGAATCTTTCCTCCATTTGTGATTTCTGCCCTGAGCAATTTGCTCATACTGTATGAAGTGTTATTTAGTACAAATTAACTAACTTAAGGTCCTTTCATAAAACATATCAATGTTTGATTGATTCCAGGACATGCACTACAGGAGCAGGAATGAAAAATACCACTGAACACTAAGTTCTGAAAATAAATTTGTCTGGAATTGCAGCAGCATAATCTCACTTTTTTGAAATTCCTAATCTGTAATTTGTTTAATGAACACTTCCTCACCTGTTGGCAGCCCTTAAAAATCTATGAAAAAATGGAACTGAAACACTTATTGATCATTTAAAATTGGTCAGAACTTTTTTTTGTTTTTCCCAGAAATCTATCATTTTCTATTTTCTGTAAAATCATATGTTGATAACGAGGCCCACTTCTTCCAGCCAGTCCTCAAAATGGGAAAGACAAGTAGATCGTGCAATTCTTGTGAGACAAATGTGTTTTAGTTTTGCAAGAAAACACTTTCCCAGCTTAATGTACCTATACTTACAGCCAAAATAGTTTAAAACAACCAAAAATGTGACAAACCAGACTGAATGAGGACCCAGATTCATGTTGTCATCACAGACAGGGAGCAGGATTGTGATAAAGGTTCAGAAGGTCTTCAGTACTCAATGTTTTTAGCATGAGAGTGGTCTCCTGCAATAATAGATTAATATTATTTTAAGGCTAATTACACATTTTCAAAAGCGGCGTCTGTAATCTAGTGAGTGCTGCAGATATAAACGTTGAGTGTTTACCATTTGAATCATAACTAAGCTAATTTACAGGAAACTAGATACAAAAATTAGATTTAAAAAGCAAAGGCTTCCATTTGTGCCTGCAGAATAGCAGATTAATCTCTGTGGTGGAGGATTCAGACAGATGACAGATTAAGTGAGAGAAAAACCTTGACACAAAGTCTGTTGATGTGCTGACTGTTAGAAAAAAGTGTAAATACAAATCAATAGAGCTCTGCGTGTAGAGATCACATTCCTGTCTCGCTAGGAGACGTTTATTTCACCATGATCAACACCCGGCTCATCGGTTTGATTAAGTTTGACTCACTGAAAAGTTTTTGGGGACTTTAGGGACTTAATTGATGAAATCTCCTGGTTACAGAAATGTGCAGAGTCCCTTTTCGGTGCTCTGACTCAGACGCCCCCTTCTAAAAGGAAGCTGCTCTCTAATCTACGATGTTTTAGGTTATAAGTGCATTAGCACCGTCTCCTTCTCTACTACTTTTACGTGCAATTATAAGCATCACTATGGCTGTTTTGTGGTTTTTAGCCCACTCAGCTCGTCCTCACGCTCTTCCTCTCCTCCCCTCGTAGATTTCAGACACCATTACTGGACTGCAGCTCTCCGTCTCTGGCCCTCTCAGCTCCATGGAGGAGATGTTTTCCGGCAGCAAGCCGTTCCTGGTGTCGACGCGGAACTGCCGGAGGCTGTCCGAGAACGTGATAAACCTCCTCTCCTCCATCTCCCTGGCTCGGTCCAGCGTAGAGGCGGGGCCGGGAAACGACAGCAGCGTCAGCGGGGCGTCCATCACGCCCCTGACGCCCGTCCCGCCCTCTGTGGTTCCCACGGTGGTGCCCACCAGCAGCTTGTTGCCCAGCCCCTTCACGCCTGGCTGGGCCGCCAACACACTGATAGTCAATGAGGACTACAGGTAAGGTTATTTATCATAGTTTAAAGACATTTCTGTGGATAAATATTTATTCAGTGGAAAATTATTCAGTTCTTTTGTCTTAAACAGTACACAGATAAATACGATTTATGATTTATTTTTTTCCCATTACTAAAAATAGAAAATATAAATAGTGCAAACTTGATGTATTTTCTACTGTCTTACTTTGGTATCTTGATCACTTTTTGTTTAATTTGATTTATTTAAATTTCAAACAATAAAAATAAAATGATTGCTTAGTTTTAGTGATATTTTTATTTGACAAATTCAAAATGTATCAATTTGATTTGATAAATTCAAAATTTAGTAATTTTGAATTTGAAAAATTTGATACATTTTATAAAACCTTTGATAACATTTTCTCTAAAATTATCAACATTTTCAATACATTTTTAACAACTTATCAAAATGATCAAATTTGCTTTACCAAATCAAATTTTTGGTCAAATTTGATTTATCAAATTTTTTGTTAAGTAAAATCAAACAAAAATTAAACAGGATACCAAAGTCAGACAGTAAAAAACATTTAATTTATGCTTGTCATGATAAATAACATTGTACCAGTTGTTTGAAATAAATATAAATGTTAATTAATACCATCATATTTATTTATCTTGACGATTAATTTTAACTTCACCCTTCATGTCTTGTGATACAAGTTTTAACACTTAAAGGTTGAATGTAATCGACTCAACTGATTCTTTCTTTACTGCGTTGCGTTTAGGATAAAATTGGTTCTGCTTGTTTGGTCACTGAAGTGAAAATCTCCGTGTTTCTTTCAGGTGGCTGTCGTACGTGTTGCTGCTGCTGCTCGACCTCATAGTGTGTCTGTTCATCCTGCTTGGACTGGCCAAGCAAGCCCGCTGGCTGCTCATCCTGTGAGTGAACTCGGTATTTTATCTCCAGACTGAAACCGCTCTGGCCTGATGTACTGAGTGTCCCTCTGGCTGAGCAGAGTTTGCTCTCCCCTCCCTCCTCACAGGATGACCGTGCTGGCATGGCTGGCTCTCTTCCTCAGCTGGGGCTCTCTGGGTTTGGAGACGGCCACAGTGGTGGTGAGTATCCAGAAAAACTGGGCAGGAACAGGAGCGATAGCAGGAGACTGTCAGCGAAAGGCAGCAGTTGAGAGATGATGGATTAAAGAGGCCTGACCCCTGATGGCAGGCCTGTGTTTAATTTCTGTCTCCATTGTGCTAAACTGTGAAAAGCCCAGCATCGTAGGGAATGCTGCAGTCATGGCAGAGAACCAAGACGGCAGGAAAATGGGTCAGAGATTAAAGATTCAATGAGCGTGTGCGCGCTTGTTAACAAAGTGCATTTGTCCACCAGAGTGCGTGTTCTCACATGCAAGTGTACTCGCAAGTTTGTGGGCGTTTGGCTTGGAGAAATAAAGATAAAAGATGAAGAGAAGTGCCTTAAGCAAGAGCAAGGAGGAGACAGGAAGAGTGCATTTTAGGGCCGGGAAGCAGAAACAATCAGCTTGCTGTCAGTAGGATAAGCTCAAAGCTTCTGCTGCAGTCTGACCTATTGGGTAATAAGACCAAGCGTGCAAAAGTGTGAAATAAATTGACATTTAAAATCTTGGGTGCAAAGGCTGACTTTTATGGAGCATAAAGAGCCTGTTTGTGTCTGTGGCCGAAGAATGTCCATTTTTATTTTTAGTTGTAAAGTGTGACCATTGTCTCGGAGGAGGGGCTGCTTTCATCCGTCAAAAGAGTTGAAAGTGTGGGTATATTTTCTATTCAGTTTCCCAGTGTCATGTAGGGCTGGTGGGAGATGTCCCAAAGTGTGTGCGTCCACACAGAGACACTCTGTCCTTGGTTACTGACAGGGAAACAATGGAGCAGCTGTGAGGCGGCCCAGTCTGTGCTGTGTTGGGTCAGTGGTTCCCAGTCTGTCAGCCGGCCTGCTTGTGTGGGGCTCTCACTCCCTCTTCTGGTGGGGCGATATCCAACTGCCACTTTTTTTTCTTCTTCTTCTTCTTCTTGCACTTGAACTTTTTCAAATTTTGTGGGGATTTTTTGATTTAGACCAACACAGAATGGGGTTTTACTGTGAATTGGATGAAACATGGGAACTGTGTCGTGCATTTGCATTTAAGCCACTTTGTTTTGATACCCTTGCATAATATCAGATTAAAATATCATATTCACCTAATCAGGCTGGCTGGGAGTGCATTAATCAGAGAAGCAGCAAAGCTCATGTAAAATTTTCCTTCCACTTCACCAACTTTTTGTGACGATCAGAGGGGCGATGTGGACTTGAAGTTTTATTGTAATATTCTGTGCTGCTATTGTGAAAACAATAAAAGTGAAGATAAGAACTATTTATTACTTTTTTAGGCAACTATATCACTGTGAAGGCTGCAAAACTTGAGAAACATACCCATTTGTAAAACGCTTTTTTAGTACACCAGTCACATAAAGAAAGTTTGATTAGTATTGCAATTCACACAGGAACTGCATTTAATCATGTTTTCAAATTAATTGATTGAACAAACAGCGGAGGAAATGGTTAAAAACAACAACAACCCAGACAGTTTTTTTTTGTTAAAAAACATTACCAGTTGGAATTTATCATGAGAACGATAAATCAAAAATCTTAACACGACAACAAATTTATTATGATAAACGAAATAATAAAAGATACAGCAAATGCAGACTCCTAGTTGGTCTTACGCACAATAGGCTAATAAACTGCAAACCCATTTGTGAAAAATGTTTAAAAGTTAGAGCCGTCCGAACACTTTCGCAAATAACCTTATCTCCGACTCAAAATAAGTTCAGGAGGGAAAGCACTTATTAACGCCACTGTTACAGGAAAAGAGATTTTTAATCTCCATGGGATTTTCCTGGTGAAATAAAGATTAAATCAGAAATAAAATAAATAGAAAATAGGTTAAAAGGCAGGAGGATTCAACATAACCAAACCAAAGCTTGCTATAAATGTTGTGCTGCAGTTAGACATGTTCAACATTTCCACTGGCCAATGTTTGTACTAACTTTGCTCCTTGTATCATTTTCTCCATTTCTTCTCGTCTATCCATCTGTCCCATCATTCCTTTCATGTCATCCCATGTTTCCTGCTGCAGGCCCTCAGTGACTTCTGCTCTGAGCCAAACACGTTCGTCCTCAACTCCACCCAGATCACCACCGGCACCAGCTCAGGTACAGATGGCACAGCTTCTGGAAAGAAAAAAAAAGAAAAAAAAGAAAATAAACCCCTGCCCTGTACATGATCTGCCTCCCTAAATGTGCCTCAGATAGCAGAATCAAATACAATACCAGATGAATGTTCCTTTCTGTTGTGCGCTGATCTTTTGTGTGCTGCTGTTTTGCTGGCCGTTCAGACGTGTTGGATTATTACCTGACCTGCAGCAGGAGCATGAACAGTCCATTCCAGCAGGTAATGTGATCGCTTTCAGCCGTGCGGACATGTTTCAGCACATTGAACCGTGAGCACTGAGTAGGGAAGTGGAATGTCAGAAGTAGAGATGTTCCTGTATGGCCAGTTTGTTTACGTAAACTCATCAGATCAAACCAACCGTGATCATTTGAATAAATCCGCCTCATCCAGCTGCAGAGAAAACGCACCACAAATTATTCTACAGTCAGTTCTCAGCAGTGAAGCGACTGAGACAGAATGTGGACAGAAACGTAAAATCACAAAGCGAGGCTAGTGGAGGCTGAAAGGTCTAAATCAATAACAATATAGATCAATAGCAATCTTTCATAACTGTTTTGGGCATTTGCTCCAGAGAGTCCACAAGGACCAACCATTGTTTAGCTTGTGCCTTGTTAAGTGTAGAACTGCAGTGTAATTTCCTTTATGGAAAACTAATAAAACTCAAGTCAGAAAGGAAGAAAACAACATATGTATCAATAACAATATCAGCAGATAATACGGCCGATAGAATGTTCAATAATTTCACTAAACTCTCATCCAGAACTGCACAGCATTCGTTCCAATTTTACTGGATTTTACAGCATTTACATGTCTTTCCCTTCTCTCTTAATCCTCTTTCCTGTCTAATTAATGTTCAATAAAAGCCACTGGTGCCAAAATTAATATCTAAAAAAGGAAAATGTACAGATTATGCTTTGTGTCATAACACAAAGGCCTGTGTTATGATGAGATGGAGGGATAGTCTGTGAAAGGAAACCATCCAATGCTTTGTTATCTCTGCAGTGTGGTGTAGCTCATCTGCTGAATTATTAATGTAGAATTATTTGAGCATGTCTGAATTGCAAAAAAAATACATAAAATTAAAAAAAAACTGCATAAGAATAATTCAAAGTCTTGATAATGAACATCGTACTGGGGATGTAGATTACTCAGATCAGCACTTACACTCAAAACAAAGTAAAAGTGAAAATGCAAATCAGAAGCGTGTGAAGGCACTGACCTCGGTGAATTTCTGGGTTTAGCTGCTGACCCAGTCTCAGAGGGCGCTGTCAAGCATCCACACACACCTCTCCAGCCTGGACAGGAATGCTCTGCCACAGTTCCCCAAAGCCGAGGTAGGGAACAGCTTTTGCACAGAAAAGTGCAAGTAAAAGACTCAAAAGGAAAATTCTCACATTTGTCAACTTTGTGCCATTGGCAGAAATCACTCAGGGAGGTTCAGCAGATACTCAACAGCACAGAGGGCAACTTTCATCAGCTGGTGGCGCTGCTGAACTGCAGGATCCTTAATAAGGTGCAGCATTAAAATCAAGCATTCCCAAAGCAAAACCTCCAAACTTTCTGAGCATTTTATTTCCTTTTTTCTCCTTTTAGGACTACATTGACTCGCTCAAAGGCCTGTGTTATGACGGGATGGAGGGATTGCTCTACCTCTCCCTTTACTCTTTCCTCTCTGGCCTGGCCTTCACTGCCATCCTTTGCTCTCTGCCTGGAGCCTGGAGAAGCTTTCCCAGGTGAAAATGAAACATCACGCAGGCATTCGAATGGCTCAGATATCTGTTGCTCTTTAACCTTTACGACTGTCGATGGTGAACATTCCTGCCTTAAAAACAGATTAAATCAGGCTGAATTTGTTACTCCACTGTTTCACAGTCCACAGTCTCAGTTTAATTAAAACTGAAACCAATTATTTATAAGGACTCTGACAAAGAGGAGATTTGAGAAAACTCTCATTTGTGTTTGCGTGTGTTCATCGGAAAACGGAGATTTAGCATCCGGCGCATTACAGTCTGCGACGCTTATGTGGTTTTGACAAGATTTCCAATCAACATCGCCTTGTGTTTTAATGACTTTCTCTTTGAAAACGCTACTTTAAAGTAGTTCAACCTATATATCTGTCCATGCAAATGAGCCTTCTGCCGCCATGTTTAATTCCTAACAGGAAGTTGTGGTTATTTTGGAGCAATTTGAGAGACTTACAGGTTTCAGCTTTGTGCTTTGTGCTATTTCCTTGCTCTTATGTTTCCCCGTTTTTTGCTTTTTCTCCCTGTCATGGACGCCAACAGTGAATCAGAGGAGTACGACGACTCGGACAGCGAGAGTGAGGACCCCTTCACCTCCCATCAGGCACGTAGACAGGCATCCTCGGGGTCTCAGCGAGGGGCAATGGCCCCCTTCTATAATTACCCGGGGGCCGGGTGGACACCCCCCTTTTCTAGTGCGCCGCCCCTCCCGTGAGTAACACAGACACTCAGACACACAGACAGACAGACAGACAGACAGGGAGACAGACAGACGAAACATGCTGAATGTTTTCAGACACACATCAACCTTGTGATTCTGTCGCCACATCTGGACCATCTGGCACCTTCACACTGCTGACCCCCATCTCAGACCAGGGTCCATCAGGAGAGAAACACAACAGAGTCTGAATCAATGCTGAGAGCTTTGAGCTACAATCCTAGTCCATCACTTCAGCACACAGATTTATCACAGCGTCAGCAAGCTGCGCTCATCTTTGCTCAGAGAAAGGCAGGTTAGACACGAGGTGGCGCCAGTAAATTAGAATTTCTTCCAGTAAATGAATTTAAAAAGGTGAATCTACATTTACAGTGGAATATTTCAGGAATTTGTTTCCATCAATTTTGATGATCATGGCTTACTAACGGCAAAAACCCAATGTTTGGATTTTGAGAAAGTAAGAAAATTACACGAGACCAGTAAATGAAAGCATTTTGATACAGAAATATTACGTTAAAACTAGGTTAACTAATGATATAACCATCTCATATCGGTTGATATCGATAATTATACTGGTGGTGTGACCTTTTCTGTTTTATCCACAGTTTTCACTCCACATGATTGTCTGTTTTTAAGCTGTTATGAGGCACAGAGGTGAAAATTTAAACTGCTGCTGTGCTGCGTCAGTTACTCAACAAGTTGTTGCTAGGTAACCAAAGAGTGAGTGAGTTGCTAGGTAACCAAAGAGTGAATAAGTGTAAGCCACCAACCTTTGCTTAACCAGCTGTGAGAGGTTGAGTGGCTAAAGTCTTTCCTCTGCCTACATCTGCGTCCAATACCAACAAAAAGTTGAGTGGAAGGAAAAAACACTTTGTAGAAAAATGTGTAGTTTTGGGGAAGATTCAAAAGAAGTGGACTTTAATTTGAGTGAGGCACCACACACAGACGTTTCCAGGGCTTGGCCTAAAACTGTGGTGTTCGTTGTGTTAACCATGAACCAGAGACAACATCAGTAAATGCTAAAGATGGAGAAAAGTTACTTTTGCCCAGTGTACCAAAGTTCTCTTTTTGTTTGCTTAAAGTAGCAGAGTTTGGATAAAGAGTAGCGAGTCACAGGACACAAGAAGCTTGACGAATCGATGGTGATTTGGGGTTCAGGATTTTGGAGACTTATCAAGTCCAAAATCAGCACATGTCAGAGCAGTTCATGGTTCCCTCTGCAGATGAGCTTTAATCCATCCACCACAATGTTACTAACGCTGTATTGGCCAGAAAACTGTCCTGACTTGAACCCCACAGAGAATCTATAGACAGATTGTCAAGAGGAAGACGAGAGACACCAGACCCAATGTTGAGGGCTGCTTTTAGAGAAAGCTGGGCTTCCTTTACACCTCAGCACTTCCAGAGGCTGATCTCCTCCATTCCACACCGCATTGATGCAGTAATCCATGCAAGAAGCCCTGACCGAGCACTGAGTGGACTTACTATACCATACATGAACATACTATTCAGCAGATCAACATTTCTGTATTAAAAACATTTTTTCATTAGTCTTTTATTCTATTTAAGTTTTTAAAGGGGACCTATTATGTCAAATTTACGTTTTACATGTTGTTGTGCTTCCATTTGGGTCTCAACTACTTGGAGAAACAGCCCAAGCATTATAAAAAAATAAAAAATAAATAAAATAATCATTTCTTTTTAGCAATGAGTTAATCAATGAGTTAATGTTTTTTGGTGTCTGGAAAATAAGCTGTTTCAAAAATATCCCAGTTGTTAAGTCACACCTGATGGACACTGCACCATTACCTAGCAACCCCTGCCAAGCCTAGCCCCGTCACCTAGCAACCCAGGCACGTTTGGTCAGCTGGTTGTACGACTGTATGCGCTGGAAAAAAAAAAAAAAAAAGTGTTTTGATGTTGACTTAACATCCAGAAACCACTTGCTACATTCTTGTTGACTGTGCAGGAGGCTCCACTTCTGCTTTTCAAAGATGTACGGTTGTGTAATTGCACATCTGTTTGCAGCCATTTTCATGTGGGAGTGTAAACGTTGAGTTGGGGGCGTGGCCAGCAGCTTGTTTGGATTTAAAGGGACAAGACGCCCTAAAATACTGAAATCTCATTTTCTAAGAATAATTTTGTTCAAAAACTGCAATGAACATGTTTTATGTAGCCCATAGATCTAAACTAACCTGTTCTAGCCCTTTAAGAAAGTTAATTTTGGGTTTTGATTAAAGATGTAAGCCAATATCATCAAAATGAACAGAAATAAAAACTTAAAATACATCACTCTGTGCAGAATAAAGATGAAAAGGAATTAACTTTTTGAATTTAATTACGGAAACAAATCAACTCTTTCTGATTTATTGGGGATGCAGTTGTAGTTTCAGTGTCTACATGTACACATGCACACACACAGAGCTGCACATGAACTGCAGACAGACACACAGACAGGTCAGTGTGAACCAGAGTGTAGGCAGAGGAACAGACACAGCTCCAGAGGTCGTTCGGTCTGTCTGTCTGTCTGTGTGTCTGTCTATCCGTCTGTCAGGTGTTTTCAGGACAGACGATGTAGTGCCTCTCGGGGACATTTCACAGATCTGGTTGCAAACGGCCTCCTGACTCCTGGACAGCAGTCCAGGTGCACTGCTGTGCCGGAGGGGGAGGGCGTCTCTGACGAGGCCGCGCTCGTAAAAACCTCCGGCGATGTGAGGCTCAGGTTGTCGATAGGTAAACCCCTCGGCCCCCCCTACTCCCCACTCCTGCATCATCGCTCTCATCCGTCTCCTCACTGTGGTGTCCGGATCGCTCAGGTTATTATCTCCCTGCGACCTGTCCTGCTGCTTCTCTCTCTCCATGATCCTTCTGATCCCCGTTTGGTTCCCCTTCTTTTACGCTCCTCCTCCCCTCAAATTATTTGGTGCTGTCCTGCTATAAATTACTCTGATTAGTCTCATTGATAATATTATTATCACACAGATACAAATATACTGACATAGCTTAGGAAGAGAGCAAGCACTAAAGCATAGTCCACTCATTTTAAATGTACTCAGATCTCTGCAAAAACACAAAATCTTACCAAGTATTTCTGGTCTAGTTTCTAGTGCAAATATCTTTGTGCTCTTGAAATAAGACAAAAGTAACTTTTAAGCACAATACATGAGCGTGCTTTAAGTAAACAATTCCTTAATATTGATGAAAAAGTACTGGTTTCCCCAGCAGATTATTTTACTTATAACAATATTCCCATTTTAGAAGTGGAAAAAATCTGCCAGTGGAACAAGACATTACAGCTTATAATATGGGAAAAATTTCCTGGCAGATTATTTCACTTATAACTAGTTTTTTTTTTTTTTTATCAGTATGAAAGGGATTATTTATATAAAACAAGCTCCCATTTCTTGCTGAAAAGTTACTTAAGTTAGTTTTTGTGTATTAAGATATTTGCACTAGAAACTAGACCAGAAATACTTGGTGAGGTTTTGAGTTTTTGCAAGTCAAAGTTCATTAGAGCAACAACATCAGAGCTGGAATACTGGTGATGAATTAGTCTTAAATGCAGGTTTCTGTTTGCATCAGGAGTGGACTGTGTGCCTGTCTGGCTCTTCCCTTGAGGGCCAGTGGTGCTTATAGTTACACTAAGTGCTGTGCGTTTCTGCACTTTATTTCTAATCTCTCTCTTCTTCTTTCCTTTTACCTGTCTTTGGGTCCCGTCATCCTGCGGCCCCCTCGTCCCCCGTGTCATTCTGATTGTGTCTCACCCCTGCCTCCCCCTTCTCTCCCCGCTCCTTCTCTCCCTCCCTCTTCTGTCCTTGTCTCTTTCTGTCTCCACACAGGACTCCAAACGTTTCCTCCAATGGCAACCCTGGCTATGAGAGCCTACCCCTGACTGACAGGCAGTCCCCACCCCCCTCTGTGAGTTCCTCTGTGCCCATGACGCCATCACGATGTGTTTCATTTTTCCATCGCTGTCCGAGCTCACGCCAGGGACAGAGACGCACCGATCCGAAATTTGTGGCTTTGACCTCCTGATACCAATTTCCCCTTAAGAACTATCTAACAGTTATTATAATGATTCATTGTTTATATTTGAAGCAGATATGCCGTCACACTGTAAAGCATGATTTTTACGTTGATTTTAAACTGGCAAAACTGTAACTTGTGATTTTAGCTTAACTCTGCGACAGTAGTGTCCAGAATCGGTACGTTAAGCACGTGTTTGCTGCGTTCCACTGCAAACACAAAATCCTACTGTCGTTTTTTTCTAGTTTCTAATGCAAATATATTAGTACGTCTGAAAAAAAAGAAAAAAAGAAAGACAAAAGAGAAAACTAACTTACATGTAACTTTTCAGCAAGAAATATGAGCTTGTTAAAATCAGCATATCCTTCAAATTGATGAAAAAGTTAAATAGAAGCATTTTATTTACGATGATTAAAACTTGAAACTTTTGTCGCGTTTATCTTCACATGTCTGAGAAATAAATGTCTTTTGTTCTTTTTCTCCCCTCTGCACCGTCTCTGGACCATCTCGACCTCCTGTTTTTGTGGAAGCGCAGTACTCTCCCAGCATGCTGACTGGTTATGGGGGAAATCAATCACACCCCAACCCCTCCCATTCGAGGAACCTGTATTCACGTTAATTCTTCTTCTGGTTTTTTTTTTTTTTTTGCTAGAAAATGTATAGAAAAAAAATGTTTAGTTTTCATATGAATGGACACTTTAATGAAATGAAAAAGAAACTAATCTAAACAAAGTGAATGCTAGATGTGAATCAGTACCACTGGAAAAAATCTTATTAAAAGCACTTAAAAAAAGGAAGGGATTGCTGACGTAACCAGCTGCGACGCTGCCGGTTGTTGGTGCAAGGCTACGAATCGACGCCTCACGGTCTAACCTCTTCCCCCTTTGTTTGTTGGAAATCTGTGTAAACTGTGAACAGTGACGAGGCCAGTCCGAACGGTATCGATGCTACAAGCGTTGTAGTTTTATATTCTTACATGTATCTGTACCACCCGTTTTATTTTCATGTTTTTATATGAATATTGTGTAGGAAAAAAAAAGGGAAAAAAAAACCAACACACTGGCTCGTAGCAAAACAACTCATTTTTTCTGTGAATGGTTATGCAGTTCCTTCACTTGGTATATGTCTTTTTTTTATTATTATTACTATTACTTTTTATAGGTGGCAATTCTGTCTTTTCCTTGTACTACTTAATGATGCTACTCTGTATATTTCACTGTGAACTGTATCTCAGTATTCATGAGCCTTTGTCTAAAAGGAAAAACAAAAGAAACAAAAAAAAAAAAGGAGAAAAACTCTACCTTGTTTAATGGAGAACTACAACTGCCACTCGGAGTGGAAAAACTACAAATCCCACCCACGCAAATGACAGCAGGTACATAGCAATATGACCCTTGCTACTGGTGCTGCAGTAGCTCTACCGTAACAAGCAATAATAACTATGTATAGTATCGGGTTTCTGGGATCTCTCCAAGATGTTTTGTGTATATATGGTACGATTTGAGATTTCATCGAATCCCCCTTCCCTGCCAACTGACCCTGTTAATTGAGTTTGTATGGTTACCAATGCTCCTTTTGAATGGCATCCTTTTACACTCGAGAGTCTAATATAAATAAAAATAACTTCAATAACCTGTAAACAGCCTTTGCTTCCTTCTTATAACAAAACAGAGCGTCCGTCGCAGTAGATTAAAACAAGAAGTCCACCTTTATTATTATTATAAATGAGCATCAACAGCAGGAACTCGAGAGGTTCAGGATTAGTCACTAGTGTCCATCAGAGACGACGTTCCTACTTATTTGAGTATGCATAGTTCAGCGGGCGAGACAAAAAATACAAACATAAATACAGCATCCAGTCACAGAACAGCTTTGTTTGTTGCATGTGTTACAGATAGCTGAAAATGACCTGAATTTATTTGATAATTCATCAAAATAAACACAAACCCCACTGCAGATAAGACTCTGCCTGCATCGTCACGTCTTATTAGAAAAAAATAAAGACATAGGATGTACATTTTGATGGGGATTCACATGGGAACTATGAAGCAGGCTTAAAAACATTCAAGAATATTAATTCGTTCTGGCTCGATAACTTCAATCCTGCGACGCTGCTTTTCCTAATTGAGACATGGATCTATGACAGCTTTTTAGAAGAACTATCATCCCCTAACAAGCTCACTGAACACTCAGTGTGGGACATTTTCTGGTGCTTAGACCTGTCATCTGCAAGTACTTTTAATAACTTAGGTTTCTTTTTTTAGGCATTTGACATTTTCCAGGGTGAAAAAAAAAATCTATAGAACTCTAAAAAGTTTTCAGAATAAAAAGTGGGAGCACACAATAATGCACAAAAGGGCCAAAATTATATCTCAGGGTTCCAAAATAAACGTACAACCTCACTTTGATAAATATTTCTTTGCAATTAGTAGTGCCTGCAGTTTTTTGGGGGTTTTTTGGACAATATTTGCATAAAATTACAAGAATTGTACTCCAATTACAAGTAGTTGGAGTGCTGTGCAGTCTCAATAATATAATACAAAAACAACCGAAAAGGAGCCAATACTGTCACAATCTGGGAACTGGAGGAAGACCAGTATCAGAAAACTGGTTTTTGTTTCTGTGCAAAGGAGACTGGAAACTACAAGAAAAACTGCAATGAAAGCCTTCTGAAATGTAAAAACTTTCTTTCGGATCCCACATCTTAAATGTCAACAAGAACTAATTTAATAACCCAATCAGCTGTTCTCCCAGATAGAAATCTAGATGTTTCATAATGATTCTTGTCTGGGAAAGCGAGAGGCAGCAGAGCATAACAAAACACTTTCATTCAGTAGCAAAAGTTGTTTTCTTTTTCCACTGAAAATGATTGGCAGGTGTGTTTATGTGTATTGATTTTATCCCAAGGAAAGTCAAGCCGGGCTGCCCACAGCTCAGTTCAACAGAGCAGGCAAGATCCGCCATCGTGACGATATGAACTCACAGCAGGCAAAGTTTCCTGATTCGTAGCCACAGATCCTGCTTCATAGTTCAGCCATCCTGGTACGCGTGTGCCTGCATGGGCACAACCAAACACATTTACGACCTCACAAACCCCACTCCGCAGTGCATAGAAGAGAAACGACAAAGAGGAAAAAGACAACGCAGCTGCTTCACCGGCACATCCTGATATGACCGAAAAGCACCCAAATCTGAGACGACGACAAAGAAAATCACCTCAGGACACGTTTACCTTCGTGTTTCAGTAATTAAGGTACCGTCAACACGGCTGTCCAACCACTAACACAGCCTACATGTAAAACTGCAAACACTTCAGTCAGTTCTCATGAGCGTATTTGTCTCAAACTACCCCCACTTCAGCTTCCTCTTTGTTTTAAGACACGGGGTCATACCAGAGGGAAATCTTCAACAGCTGTTACAATCAGAAACTTCTTCATTTCAAGAGTAAACTTCACCCTCTGCTTCTCTTTGGATTTTCCTTTATGTGTCTGTTAAGTGTATTTTAGTGCATTCCCTGAATACTTTTCTTTAATGGAGTGTTTAAAAAGAAACAACGAAAGTCTGTAGTTTTCCCCGAGGAGTTTTGTTTTTCCAATACAAGATGGATCAGTTGTTTGGGCTGTCGGGGTTTAGCCATGACCCATCCTCCTCCACGTCCCGTCGGACCACCAGGAGCATCTCTGCCACTTCCTGGGACAGCTGCTCGCTGAGAAATGCTCTGCAAGAAAGCAAGAAAGGAAAGTGGTAGAAGAAGAATGCAGAGTGCAGAAGCAAAACAAAAGGAGTGAAGTAAGAGCCTTGTGATGGCTCGCATGGGAGTGACTCAGTCACTGAGACGGAGTTCAAGCAGGGCAACAAGAGCAAAGATTTGACCTAATTCAGAGCGGGTCACATTCCTACCGTAGCTCTGCTTCTCCCCCGATGCAGGCGGGACCCTTCAGTTTGGAGTCCAGGTTGTAGTACTGTCCGTTAACTTGCCGGACCGCCAGCCAGTGCCGCCGCCGGAGCGGGAGGGACACGATGCCCAGAGACACTCGGGAGGGAACGTTGAGAATAAAACCCTGGACCTTTGACATGCAGAGACTCTGAACCGTCCTGCAGGTTTACAAAAGGCAGCGATAAATAAAAACATTCAGTGGTTCAGAAGAGTCAAAGCCCAGAACTAAATCCAATTAAGTCAGACGTTCAATGCTAGTTAGAAAAAAACAAAGAAACAAAATGGTTTGTGCCATGGTTTTTCTATCATTAGATGTGCAAAATCATATGTCCTTTTCCGTGCCACTTTGCATGAGTTTGTAACAGAAAATGCCAATAAAACACACTGAAGTTTGTGTTTATTATGTGTAATAATAATTAAAAAAAATATTAAACTGTTGCAAGGTACTATAACATAGTTATGGGTTGCTCATGCAAAAAGACATTTCATGACGACTTCAACCACTCACCTGCGTTTGTCCCACCACACGGCGGCCAGGTCTCGGCTCTGTAGTGCTGCCATGATTACGTTAACGTCGTAGTTTCCTGTGCCTAAAACTGACCGATGGGGGTTTACCACACACTGTGGAGCTAACCTGTGGAGAGAGGAATAAGTGATGAATAAAAACAAGTTTTTATCCATCTCCGATTCTTCTTTAAATAAGTGTTAGTTGTTTGTCAAAAACCCACCAGGATCATGACTCATTCTGCATCATGCTCCCTCAGGCTGAAGACCAACAATGTGAGCAGTGGTCTCTGCAGCCACAATGGCTTTATTTGTGCAAAGCAGCATCACTGTTTTCCCTGAAGGTTCCTCTTACATTTTCATAAGAGTGACTTTGTCTGAAATGTAGCAAATCCATTTCAGCAAGCACCATGGTTGTCCACTTAGTGGAGAGACAAGCTGGTATATTCACCAATTTAAAGGCTGCCAGTCACCTAATTTACTCTCTGTTTGCTGTCCAGAGTTTGAGCCTTTAACACCAGAATGTGGATTACCTGGGAAACACGATGCCTTTCTGTGTCAGCAGAACTAGAGTTTTGAACACAGAAAAAGGAATAAAAATGAACTTGGAATCCAGAGATTCTAGTTTATTAGTCACTTTTTAGCTTATTTTTTTTTAGAAACTCTAGAGTACTCACTATTTAGACCAATATTAGATTAATTTTTAGATTGTTATGCAAAGAGACTCCTATTACTGCAACCCAGAAAAGGAATTAGAACCCGAACAAACTTAGAATCCTGAAAAACTACTTTAGCAACTACTTTTTAGACTCCTATCCTTCTAAGGAATTAGACCAGAGGATACTTACTTATCTACCAACCCTGAGTAGGAGTTTCTAGTTTACATACTTTTACTTTAGATTAACAATAGATTATTTTTCTTCTTTTCGTTTGTTATTTTGTTTGCATTTCCTTTTAATTCCTGTAAAGCACTTTGTATTGCCTTGTTGCTGGAAATGTGCTATATAAATAAAATTACCTTTACCTTTGAAACATTAAAATCCCAAATTACAATAAAATGACCCCAAATACCAGAACATTTGAAAAGGAGGCTTCATTTATGAAGAGCAGAACCAAAGAGAAGAAAGATCAAACAATCTTGTCCATTAGTGATATCCTCAAATTCAACATCACTCTGTCCAGCTTTCTGGACATTTACAGACATTTAAAGAGGAGCGGCAAAAACAAAAAGATGACTTGAAAGTGCTTGCCAACAGCTGATGGTGTCATCCAGGAGACACTGTTGTGGCATATCATCTCTGATGGCTGGAAATTGAGCTGTCAGCATGTCATGCAGCAACAGTCTTCAGTCAGAGGCTTCATCAAACTTACAGCGACACGGACTGCTGCTGTAAATGTCTCCTGCCCACACCATCACCATCTACACTGACTCTTAAGATAATTGAGTAAGAGTCACAGCGGCATCTAATGAGGTACTGTTCAATTTGAACTGAATTTTGTTTGTTGTTTAATCTTAGACTTTCTGGTGATTAAAACTGCCATTCGTTGTCACAAAACGTCAGCTCTGATGTTTGTGTGTAGTGATGAAGTGTTTGTGTGCCAGGGTGAAGTGACTGGGTTACCGTTTACAGATGTCATCGGCTGTCTCCTTGGTAAACACCCGCTCCTGGAGCACGTTGTTGAGCGCATGTATGGCGCACAGCTCCAAGCGCTGCTTCTCGTGAAACACCTCCCCGTCGTTCATACTAAAACTTCAAACACACACACACAGAGAGAGAGAGAGAGAGAGAGGGGAAAAAGTAACGTTTTAGAGAAGCGTTATACGTTACAGCTCTTCTCAAGCTAGTTAGCGTCTGCTTACCCTGACGCCGAGCCTATTTGTGACAGCCCGCTGATTGTACTCTGTTTTCGGCTGCAGGCAGTCGGGAAAACAGCAGCAGAGTGGACTATTATTATTCAACAAAAGCCAAATGAAACCACTGACCTGCTGATAAAGCAAATCCCTCAAATGATGCTGGAGTCTAAAACCGGAAGTAGAGCTCTTGTTGTTGTGATGCTGCTGTTGTTGAGAGGTTGTCACACACACCCCGAACACAGCGGTAAAATAAACTCCCCCGGTGTCAAATAACAGATTTAACCCACTGGAATAAATAAATAAATAAAAAAACTAAAAACAGTCGATGAAGCTAACTTACGACTTCCAAAGATTGCAACTCCAAAGAGCGTGACAGTAGTGCCCTCTAGTGGTGAGTCTTGTGAAGTGAAAGATTGCGACCATTTGGAAAACAACCAGATAGAAAGATAGATAGATAGATAGATAGATAGATAGATAGATAGATAGATAGATAGATAGAACAAGAAACAGTGTAAAAATAAGATAAAATTAAATAGAATAAACATTTATGTGGAGAAATTAATGTGTAGCAGCAGCACATGAAGATAATATTTTATGCATTCTCTATTCTGCCTTATCCTATGCTATCTATTCTATAATTGTAAACTGTAATTTAAAACTTCATAGAGTCCAAATGAGTTAATTTCATCTGATTGGATGTGATTTGGAAGGGAACAGTCTTATATAAAGTCTTACACACAACAGTGGAAATCAGAACAGAAGCCGAGCTACAAAGTCCCAGCCGTTGTCTGTAGACATCTGAGACAGATTTGTCCTTTCACACAAGAATACAGACAACTCCTTGTGTTGTTAGTTTATTTTTTTAATTACTTTTTAAAAATAGCCTTTGTTTTTTGTTTTGTTTTGTTGGATTTTTTCTTTTACCTTTGTGTTATGAAGCACTATGTGTAGAATTTTGATGAAAAAAATTAATTGAAAACATTTTAGAAAAAGGCTGTACGTTTATTTTATATATATAAGACTAGTTTTCTTGGCAGAAAGACTCACTGCAGGACTGTTGGATGAGATTATGAAACACTGGACTTTTTGGTACAGGTGTGGAAATGGACTTCTACTCCTTTTAATGATTGCAAAGACACCTAGACTGAGTGGGAAGTAAGATTACAAAAACCAAACCAGAACCATTTCTGTCTCACTTACTGCAACTCTATGACTTAACTCTCTTATTCACTCTTATTCTTATTTTTTACATTATGTAATTTTTAAAAATTCATTCTTCTCAGTGGCACATCTCTTGGATTATGAATACAATATTTCTATTCTAATAACTGCACAGTATTTTAGGTTACAATCTTGCTCAGTACATAATTACTATCATTGTTGTTACTGTTAATCTTGTTTTTGATCTATTTTTAACACTTTTTGAGCTTTTATCAGTGTCTTCAGAATGAGAAATAATTTTACATAACTTCTGGTTCTGAAGACATTAAAAAATACATATCTGATATATTCTTTCTCTCTGGAAATTAACGAATATAAACAATTTTAGTAGTTATAGCTAACCTAAAACAAGATAATTAGATCTAATTCAACTTCATGCTTTACATGTTTGAATACATCTTTTTCTGATCATTTGTTTTATTAGTAGTTTGTATTTATCATAGTAGTTAGCTTGAGAATTTAAAACTAATCTTATTGATTTTTGAACAAGTTAAGTGAGGAGTGACATAATTTTCAGTTTTAAGTTATGTCTTCTGATCCAAATCTTCAATTCAAAAATACTTTATTTATCTCAAAGGAAAGTTAAATGTTGTTGCAACTCATTTCATTCAAATATCTTCAGAGTCATTTTGCATGGTGGGCAGGAAGGACCTCCAGTAACAGTCAGTCTTGCAACAAATCTGCAGAGACCTCTGACTGAGGACAGTTGATGTAAGACAGGTCATTTTCCAGCACAGAGATGATATTCACAGTAATATGTCCTTGATGACACCATCAGTTGTTGGTAGGCACTGCTAATCCACTTCATTTGCATTTGTTACTCCTCTTTCTTTTGAAGCGTATGGTCAGTGATTTGATTCGTGCCAATGATGATTAGTGGAAGAAATTATTTGAACTACAAAGAAACGCTGGCCCTCGGTAAATTTGAAGAATTGCGTCTGCTACTAACAGTTGCTACACATTAAATCTTATACAGTTATACAGCATAATCAATTAAGATTTAATGCTTTGTCAACTGCATAATAATAACACCATGTGAAAGGAATAATAAGTAATTACTGTTAGGTTTACCACTTCAGAATGTCACGTATTTAACAAAAACAAATATTTTTGCCCTTTTTAAGCATAAAAGTAGAATACTGATGCTTGGTTTTAAAATCATTGGCCTGATTTAAACGGTATGGTATGGAGACTCCACACTTGAGATTTTTAGGCGCCGCTAACTTATGCTGGTGTTTAAATGATGCTGACCCTGTATTGATCGGGGTTTGTAAGTTTTTTCAAAAGAACCAATGACTGAAGAGTAAAACTCATGATTTTAACTTTCTGAAGCTGATAGGACCGTCCTCTATGATGAAACGATAATTCTGCACCATGATTGGCTAAACCTTTCTGACGTATCACGTAACCAATCTTATCATTGGTCAGCGGCAGTAGGTTAAACCGTAGAACGTATTTTTGTTCCTGTGTCAACGTATAGAAGAAGAAAAGAAAAACAATAACGTCCGAGGCAGGCTTAAGTTTTCATCACAGACATTTATTATAAAAAAATAATAGAAAAACTTCTTTATATCTGACACAAACCATACATTCGTCGTCCTTCTCGAAGATGGTAAGATTCATGACCGAGTCTATTGCTAACAGCTAGCTGCTAGCTTGAGCCGACATTTACTCGTCGAAGGCACTCCTAAATATATCTTTTTTTTTTTTTTGTTGAAATGTGTGTTTTAATAATAGGATAACTTTTTCATTTAGTCAAATCAGTAGCGGGATTTACAAAGAAACTGGTAGTTTTCCAGCTGTTAAGACTTGATACTAACTGTCCTAAGCTAGGGTTTGCAATGCTAACCGTTTCCTATAATTAACTTTCTCTAAGAGATGCTCAATAAAATAATTTACAGACAACTTACCTTTAATGCTGAATTATAATGTGTTTTTCTTAAAAGGTAAGAGCCAAATAGACAGATAAAGCTATTTTAATCTTTTGAAAAAACTTTGTCTTGACCGCTGGCACAAGAGATTCAAAACTATGTCTAAGATTAGTGAAAATACATTGAGGTGTAAAACAGATTCTGTAGTCAAACTAAATTAACTAAAGAGTACTTAAGGAAAAGGAGTGTAATGAAATGCTGCTGATAGTTTATTTCATGCCAGATTGATATAAATTATAACTTGAAAAAGACGGTCTTTTTCAAGTGAACTGTCAATGGAAATACGTTTTAAGTAGGAAAGTCTGTGGCAAAATCTCTATTTTTGAGAATAATTTCTGTGTTGAGACCAGTGGTTTTAATAAAAATGTTTTTGCTTCTTAGCATTAAGTGCCATGTACTCAAAATTTGTAAGCTCTGAGGAACAAAATGTTAGATCTTCTATCATGTCAGAGACAGAAGTCGTAATATTGGCTTTTGCTTTTGTTATCTAATGGACATTTAACTACATATGCACAAATCAATTCATCCATAAATCAAAATGGTCCTGTTTGTTTAGCTGATTGGTATGCTAAATGCTAAAAAAAAATTCACAATTTTTTTTATCTAAAACTTTGTCAATCAACAGCATATATTTATTTTTTTTATTTCAGTTTAGTAAAAAATAGATTAAGGTCAGAGCCATATGTTGTAATTATTTCATCGTTCCTTAATTTTCTGTTTGATTTTGAACTTGAACATTTCTGAATCTGCTGCACATTCCCAAGGTTGGTTTTTACTCCCGAGTAGAAAAAATAAAAATCACAATTTAAATAATGGTAATAATAATTTTTAATCTAAACAATATGATGTTGCCTGGCACTACCACTTGTCCAGCAAGGTTGTAAGTTCTTTAGGGATTTTAAAAATGTATTTACTTGCTTTCTAATGGGCTTACCTTATTGCACAACCTCTTGTTTGCTAAAGGTTTAATAATCTTTCTCTTCAGAACTCTAATGTAGAGAATTTGCCCCCCCACGTTCTGCGGCTGGTCTACAAAGAAGTGTCCGCTTTGGCTGCAGACCCCCCAGAGGGCATCAAGATCTATCCCAGTGAAGAAGACATAACTGAACTTCACACGTCTATTGAAGGACCAGGTAAAGTTTGGAGTGTAACCTCTTCATAGAAATAGGAATTTTCTGTTTGCATTTATTTGTTTAATTCTTTGAAATTCTTCCCTTCCCTTTTTAAGGTAGCCATAATCTTATTCAGATTGTGTATCATACATCAGCTTTGATAATGGCTCATAGAAACATGCAGTTAACTACAAAGTAGAAAAAAATAATAATAACATTAGAATTTTTTATTGTAATTGTGTAATATCTTAATCTTATAGTTTCAAAAGGGAATTTATTATTGTTATTATTGTTAACTATGTACATTACAAGACATGAGAAAAAGTTCCTCCGTAACCGTAGTGAAGCAAAAACGTAAAGCACAAAAATGACAGTGCTTTAGAAAAGTATTCATAGTCATTCAACTTTTTCAAAATATGCACCAAAAACTTCAATATATTCAATTCAAAATACAGCCTAGGAATTATGTAAATACAGTCTACCTATGACTGATTTAATCTCAGTATTAATTCAACTGTTCAGCAAAAGCCTTCAAAATTTTGTTGGAGATCAAAAGGCGTCATGAAGACGAGGGAACACGCAGACATGCAGGGAAATGGTTATGAAGCTTTTAAGATCTTGTTCAATCAGTCATTGCAGAACAGGAAAATATCAGATATAGTATTATTTATGGGTAAAGTAACTTGGTAGCAAAAAAAAAACTAGCACTGCACTGATTTTATTTATTTATTTTTTCCTTTGCAAACATTCTGTGCAAAAAAGCATTACGATGACGTTAGTCTGTGCAACACACACAAAAAATAATAATAATACTACCATTAGTCTGCTCCTATTTTTATCATGTAAGTACTTAATTGGTGTTGTCTGAGTCACATTAAATAGATGAACGACAATCAGTGGCCTCCATGTTATCTCTGTGCGTCTATTTTCTTTTCCCCTGTTCCTTTGAACCAAGAGGAGGCAGATCAGATATTTCACTCCTTCACACAGCACTCTGCATCACTCTGTTTGTAAGTCTGTGATGCAGAAAGTGATATCAGAACCTATAAGATTATAGGAATTTAATTTTGATTGATTTTCCCCCACCCCACCCCTCTCAGCTGCAGCTTTGTGAACCTATTTGTTTTTTTGGAGGGTAAAACATTTGTACAGACTGGCTTTGACACAGTAATGAGATACATGCGCATGTGATGAATTCTTTATACTCTGGCAGAGGGGACACCATTTGCCGGCGGCATTTTCCGAATGCGACTGGTCCTCGGGAAGGACTTCCCTGCTGTTCCACCCAAGGGGTATTTCCTGACCAAGATTTTTCACCCAAACGTGGGTCACAAGGGAGAGATCTGTGTCAATGTGCTGAAGAGGGACTGGAAGGCAGAGCTCGGCCTCCGACACGTCTTACTTGTAAGGTTTATTTATTTATTTTTTTCTTTTTACAACCTGAAATTAATTTACAGTGATATGACAAAAAGAAAAAAAAAACAAGGTTGAATTTACATCCATCGCTGTCATGATTTTTAAAAACTTATCGTGTGAACAAGCATATTCGTGTGTGACCCTTACTTTAATTTAATTTCTTATTTAATGGAAACAAGGCTATTGTGAAATTGCTTTTTTTTTTTTTTTTTTTTTCAGCATTAGAAAATAGACAAAAATCGTGCACACTTTTGTAACGGAAACACATCTACGACATAATTCTAAAACTTTTGCTTTATTTCCCCCCGAAAAAAAAAAAAGACCATCAAGTGTCTTCTCATCCATCCAAACCCTGAGTCGGCGCTAAACGAAGAGGCTGGCCGCCTGCTGCTAGAGGATTATGCCGAGTATGAGTCCCGCGCCCGTCTCCTCACAGAAATCCACGCCATGGGGGGGCCGGGCGGGACCTCTGGGGCTCCTCAGGACCCTAACGACGGCCCACAGCCAAAGAAGCACGCAGGTGACCCCATGAAGAGAGCGGGGCCCAGCGTGGCAGCAGTACCAGCAGCTCTGGGTAACGGAGCTAACGGAGCCAGTACCACCAGCAGCAATAGCAACAGTAGTAGTAACACCAATAATGTAGCAGGGAAAAAGAAAGCAGATAAAAAGCGAGCTCTGAGGCGACTTTAATACCTCGGCAAAATTTCTGTACGTATGAATGAGAGCGTGAGTGTAAATATAAATATTGAATTGTGTTGACAGAATTTTTTTGTTGTTTTTTTTTTTTTCTTCTTTTTTCGGACTCTTACTAGACTGTCCCTGTTGTACCTCTCTGTTTTGCCTCCAGTTCATTTTATCCTCTGCAGGTTTGTTAATTACTTCCATACCTGAAGACACTGAGAAGCTTCTGGATACAGATTTTCAGCAGAATAATTCCAGTTATCTGTATTCTTCCTTTGAGCCAGTCTGACGGAACTACATCTCTGAAATACAGCATTTAATGTCTATTATTGACGCATAATTCCTGTTGTTTTGGACTTCATCAGGTATTTTTAAAGTGTTTCTTGCTGCTGTGGTGGTACCGTGTACTGCACAGCCCCGCCTTGTTATCGAGTCTGAACTAGGACGAAGTTTTCAAATTGCGCTCAAGGGATTTTTATGGAAAATTTGCTAAGAAAAAAAAAAAAAAGAAAAAAAAAGTACACAGGTTCACTATCGGGATAGAAACGATGCTAGTGCACAGAGCTGAATTTTTGTAACCTGTATTTTTCATATCATGGTCTACATGTGATAAAGGTATGGAAGAATTAACACTGGATTATAGGAAATCTGTCGTTTTCTTCTTTTGTTTTTAAGAAAGAAAAATAATATTTTCACTGTCCAGTATTTTCAAATCTTTGACATGTCCGCACTCGGCTGTGTTGTGGTTGTGTGTGAAGATGTAGAGCAGTCACCGTGAGGGAGCAGGGTAAGCTGGTAACTTTTATAAAAAAACATGCAAAACAAACGACAACAAAAAAAAAAAAGAAGAAAAAATCAGCTTGATTTACATCCGGTGAACCATAGTTAGCATTTGCTACCTACTCTTTCCCACTACTGAAACTTCTGTAGTTTCCCTTCAGAAACTACAGAAGGCATCCATTGTTGGCTCGAGTTTCCTCCTCAATCACAGCACTGGCAGCGTTTCTTGGGCAGATTTTGTGCTGTTCTAAATGCATGTGAGGTCCACAGATCCGGAGGAAATGCTCTGAAAAGACGCCTGTGAAACTCCTGCTATGGGATCAGCTGACGGCTGGATATTTTGTGTCCATTTTAAATTATTTGAAATAATAAAACATTGAAATATGACAAGTAAAATTAAATCGAGTCCTATTTGCTGTTTTTTATTTTTGTTTCATTGTAAAACAATTGAGTGTATCGCCAAGGTTTTAAAAAGATACAGATGACTTTGTTCCACTAAGCAACAGTCCAGATAGTTTTCCTCCTGGCTCAGGGAAAAGTCTTCTGCATCGTTTGTAGCCTATGTTTTGGATTTGACTGTGCGTTATGGTTCTTAATGTGCCGACTTCAGACTTCATTCCTAAATCTACAAATTCCTCTCAAGACTGGTTCTCTGTTGCAGGTGGATATTTTCCTTCCACTCAACTTTCATTGAATGTGCTTGGCTACAACATAGTAAATGGGATGTGACACTCTGAATTTCCAATATTTACCCTTTTCGTAGTATTTCTGATACACTGAATGTTTCCATTATCAGTAAAACTTATAAATCAAAATTACAATAAAGTTTAACTTTATTAAATGAGTGACAAAAATATAGAGCTATTTGCATTTTGATTAAAAAAAAAAAACTTCTTTTATCCCAAAGGGAAATTAAATAAATTATGAGATGTATCTGTGTACCATGAGGATTAAGCTCAGCTGGTTCGACATGGTTCTAATAACGTGTCCAGTTTTATCTTGTGATAACTGCCCACCATACAGGTCCAGTCCTCCTATGTGTGTAAGAGTGATATTTTCACTGTCTGGCAATATAAATTAGCGTTCTGTTTTTGTTTAGAGTGGTCTCCTGCTCTGATGGAATAATCATTATGAGGAAAGGACTAATTGCATCCACCCCTGCAAACTAGCCGGTGAAAGTGCACCCGGCAGAGCGTCATTGGACCATAATTGCGGACTCCACCGGCCTCTGCCTCAGACATGCAGCAGCCCACCCACCTGTGTAGAAATAGCAGCCTGCCATGCAGGTAATTATCAGGCCCTTCTTAGGCACCTGGGGCTCCACATAACTCCCATATACCCCTGAGCTCCGTTTTTTGAAAGTGCTTACCTCGTCCACACCAGCTGGTATCCACCTCCTTTGGATCCTCATGGATAAACCCGGAGGCCCACACCTTTTATTTCAAGAATTATTCTAATCAAGAGTGATACTGTAGGCTGGGTAATCCATTTGTTTTAGTATCATGACTCATCCAGTAAGCCTGATGCAAATTATTAGTGAAGATGCTATTTTGTTTTTCTTGTATATATAGATATATATATATTTTTTTTTTTAAAGATATTTTCATTCATCTTTCTCAGGATCTGATGATGGCGAAGTCAGTTTCACGCACTGCCATTTCCGACCAGTCTTCCCCTTTACTGGTTTTCCAGGCTCTCCCGTCCCACACTTAAAGCAATGTGAACTGTCGGTGTGGAGCTCAGAGTCTAATTGACAGTTTCGTTCACGCTCCAGAGTTAAAGCTTTTGCGCCAGTCCTCTCCCCGCACCTCACCCGTTTTCATCGCTTTCATAATTGCCACCAACATAATGACACAGTTGCTGTGGCAACCGTGCCTCTCTGTGTCTCTTTTCTTCCTCTCCGCCGTGCGCACACACACGCAAAGCAATAGAAAATAACACGCAAACACAATCTCTGGATCTAGATTTTACATATTTTTTAATTTTCTGTTTTTACCCCCCTCTTGCTGGAGTGCGTCTGATTTGTTTTATTTTTCTTTAAACAACAACAACCTAATTATTATTTTTTTAAAAGAATAAAATAATAATTAAAAAGTTTTTAAACAAATGTATTTTTCATGTCATAATGTAGGGTCACGCAGTTCAGCGGGAGCTAATTAAATGGAGATGAACGCCACCAGTTGAATGGGCCTGCTGACCGTCAGCATCCAGCAGCCTGGAGTCGGGTCTCATCAGCGTTCAGCCTGACGGACCAATCAGAGCGCTCCGCCACTGACGGACCTCCGTGAGGCCAGGCGCAGTTAGTTAGGCACCGACACCAGAGGAACCAGCGTCAGTCAGTCAGCACCAGGTTCAGAAAGTTAAATTCACACTTTTGCGCGTTTTTTCCCCCCCCCCTTCCTTGGATAGTAATTCTGAAATTTCCACTGCGGGGTTTAGATGAACTGTCACATATTTGAGAACATCTGAGAACATCTCGGTGGTTTTTTTTTTATTTTTTTTTTATCCCCCTTCTTCTTTTCTTGTCTACCTCTGGATTATCAGCAAGCCTGCTGGAGAAGAAAGAAAACTGAGATCGGAAGAGCTTTTGGAACAAAAAAAAAAATTAATAATAATAATCAAGTCAAATAAAACAAGTGGCACATCTAGCAGCAGCGGTTCAATCTGTTCTCATCATCTTCTGCCACGATAACAGGCTGCCATCAGAGGAGCGCGGAGATGTACAGTGCGCAGGCTCTCCACAGCATCAAACCCCAGAGCAGCGCACAGGTAAGACACGACATTATGCACCTTTTATTACTGCAACATCACTTAACGATTAACATCTTTAAAAACGACTCGGTACTTTCTGTGTCTTTGTATGTGCACGAAAATGTGAGTTTGTGCGCGTCTGTTAGGCTGTCAAAAAATAAAATAAAATAAAAATTATACAAACAACAAGAAAAGGCATTTAGATAAAAGCTGCGCCACACTGTCACATTTTCACGTTTGCTTTTATTCCACGGGTGTCTTTTCTTTTTCATCATTTGAACGCATTAATCGACAGCACTGCGGCGTTATGAACATATTAAAAACCATTCATAAGACGCACACACATGTACGCACACACCGGCACGGATACACCCCCGCACTTTTAGCCTGTGCTGAATACATGCAAGTCATGTCCGTGCAAGTTGCAACTTATTAACCTAATGAAGGATGGAGAGCTGTCTGAGGAGCGGGGTGTCCAGTTCAATCGCCTGGTGATGCACAGGCGTTGCGCAGCACGTATTCACTGGTAAAGAGTCCCTCATCCGCGGCTGTCACTGTAATTAAACGTCTCTCAGATGCACAGTGATTGTATTCAGGATGTTTTCACCCACTGACATCACAGTGCGCTCTCTGTGAGTACAAGGAGGAGGGGGGGCGTGGGGGGAAGTGGCCATTTTGTTTCATTCCCAACAAACACCTGTTGAGAATATTGTATGCTAAGACGTGCAAACGCTCTCTTCCGCAGTGGAAATGATGGAGCCCCGTTTGCTGTGTTGCAATTTAAAGGTGGAATGTTTTTGCAACTGTTGTGGCCGTGCAAAGTCAGTGGAGGAGGAAGAGGATAGTGGGGTGGGGGTGCATCTTCAAGGCTGTGAATGTATGTGCACCCTACAACCTTTGGCTCCCATCTACTGCAGCACCCAGAGGAAGGCTTGAGTCACTTCACTGGAAAATAGCACAGCGAAAGACTTGAGGAGGTGCATTCAGATTTATCAGATTAAGTTTGAGAAAGAAACATCTGTGCAGCTGCAAATACACATTTTCTTTTGAACGTCTGGTCTGACGCAAGTGGAGTTGCCAAGTCGATGTGATCATGACATGGGTATCATCTTGTCGAGAAAGAGATGGATAGATGTGACTTTGGAGTCTGATTTTTATTTTTTAACTAAAAGGTGTAGATTGGATTCTGCCTCCTTTCCCCCACCTTTCAATTCCTCCTTCACTCACACACAGACAGAGCTGCATTGCTATTCTGAGAGAGTTAGCTGCCTCAACCCACGCACAGAATCTGAGAAAGAGAGAGAAAGGCAGAACGAGGGAGAAAGAGGGGAAGGAGGGAGCAGGAAGAATAAAAAGAGAGGCAGAGACTACATGGAGGTTTACAGAACACCGACTGTATCCTTCACATGCAGTTTCGGGTTCAAACCCCTTTGATTGTTCGAACAGGAGCCGATGTGCGGTCCTGATCACCACTCTCCTCCTTCTTGCGTGTGGCATGGACTTGCATTAGCAGATCTGTTTGGTGGTGGTGTTTGTGTGATGTGCTGTGTTGTATTGGTAAGTGCTGGGAGAAATGTACTTGATTCTGTGCCACCCACACACCGCCCTCCCACTCATGGTCGTCTCTGCATCTATACCTCTGGCTCTTCCCGCTCGCCACAATCTCTTTGCTCGTTTAAATCCCTACCCTGCATTTATCCCTCTGCACTCTTTTCCATCACTGGCTTTTTCAGGAGATTCTGTGTTCCTTCCTGCAAACCAAACAAGCACACTAATATGCAATCCGCACTCTCCCACAATTCACGCCAACATATGCATCGCCCCCAAAAATTAAGCACACTCAAGGGTTGACGAAGGTGTGCAGGTCAGGAATTACGAGGTTGTTGTCCTCTGGGCAAACTGTACTTTCAGTCAACTACCCACACAAGTTTCTTTAATGCCTGCAAATGACAGTAGATTGATAGTTAGGCTCTCTGCTTTGTATTGCTAAAATTTCCTTTATTTCTAAAATGTTTTCATGCATACCAAAGTACCAATCCCAAACTTTAAAGTTGCAATTCGAGGCCTATATGTGGCAGTTTGGCCCATGTCACTGAACTGAAAACAAAGCATAACGTGCCCTTAAAACTAATGGTTCAGATTTTTTTTAATGATCAGGAACAGCTTCCTTACCTGCTGCAAAAACACATCAAGTTGCAATGTGTTTGTCAAAATGTGAAGAAATCCTCAGAGGTCGATGGCTAACAGCTATTACCCTGTTTTAGTTATTTTACCAATATGAAACAACTCAAGATGAAAATGTTTATTTCACTAAAGACTGTTCATAAGTTTTTGTTTTCTCAGTTGAACAACATCTGTAAACTGGTAAAAACGAATACCTTGTTCTACGCCGTTTGCTTTGTACAAAGGGTTTGAACTCTCAGCTATTTAAAAAGGATCGCTTGTTGGAAGGGTAAACGCTGTTGAATTTTTACATTTTACCCAGTCGTTAGCCTTGCCACGGCCAAGGCTAACATTTGGCCGTGACATTTGTAATGCGCTAGTTCAGTGCTATGAAGCTTACCAGAAATTGCATGTGCTCCGTGAACAGGGAAGTACTGAGCTGAACAAGACAGCTGTTAATGCAAATTCAATATTTTGAAACATGACCAACATGGACTGAATGGCTTTGTTCACTTCCTCCGCTGCCATTGCTGAAACTACAGGCAGACTATGGTTCTAAAACAGAGCAGAAAAAACTTTATCGTTCACAGCTTCTCCTTCTGCTTGCTGATTCGCCAGGTTGAAATTCTGCTAGAGAAATACCCTTCAATGGGAGAAAGCCCAGACAAAGCAGTGAAGTGAGATTAGAATCGAGTGAAAAAGAGTAGCAATGGTCAGGCTACCATGACAGGTCATAGAATTGGTTTTGTGTGACTATAATTATGTACTCGATATCTAAAAATGTATTTTGACTAGACACAATTGCATTTCGACTATCCTGAATTGTAATTTAAGATAATATGCATTTACACTCTGACTAGTAAGAATAATAATTCAAAATATCTTCAATATTATGTCAAAACACTTTGCCATAAGGCTTCAGCATCTGTGTGACTATGTGAAACTTCCCCGGCAGAAACTACTGGGTTTATCATTCCTATACATCATCATCATTGTGAGTGTAATTGTGAGGAAAATTTTCTGTTTCGGATCTCACGTTCCCTATTAGTGGGTAAAAATCCAATATTTTGTGAATTCTGCTTCACAATAATAGGAAGGTAACAGCGTTCCAGTTAAGAAGTTGGAATTTCAACATGGCGAAACATATAAACTTTGTTTGGAATAGCTCTTTCAAACATCAATTTAAATCTTACTTTGCATAAGCAAACACCACTTTTAATTTGTTCAGTTTAGAGTTGCGGGCACTTTATGTCACACTGGTTTTAGATCTTACCACTGCTGATGCCAGGAGTGGCCATATTGAAACGTGAAGTCCACCTTACAAGTTGTAACTGGGAATAATCAAAGTTGCTCCCAGTTTCCCAGTGGGAAATCCGACTTTAGAGGGCGTTCCAGGTGATTTTTTTACGACGGGAAAGTCAGAAGTTTCCAGTTCTGAGAACAACTGGAAAATAAGAGTGGATTGACAGCAGCTGATGGTGAATTGGTGCAGCCAGCACAGATTTAGCATGGTAATACAGACAGTGCCCTGCTGAAAACAATCTCGTTGACAGCTCCTTTGGCATAGTGTTGTATTCCACAGATATGGATATTACTTGTATATTACCTCTGCTGTGAGGATTTATACAACCATCACCATCAACCTATGTTTAACGTAGCAACTGGTTTGGCTTATAAATCAGCAACAAAAATATGCTGAAGTGTCGAAATTTAATATCCACTAATGTATTTTGATTTATTAAGTCGCTAAAATTAAATTAAATCTTCAAGAACCAGTAGGTGGCGGTAATGCATATCCAACGTTTCTTGCTAACCGCCAATAAAAAAAATAAATAAATAAAAAATCGAGAAGAAGAAGAAGAAGAAGAAGCTCAGCATATCTAATGTAGTAACAGACGTTTGTCGGCTAAAGAAACGTAAGGGAAAAGATTCATGGTATCTTATTAAAGTGTAGGTGTTTAAACTCTGCTGATATAACTTTGACTCATATAGATTAAATGATTTTCAGCTTGAGTGGCTTGAATTTGTTTAAATTAGCTAAAATGACGAGTCCATCTGACTAGCTGTTAGCCTACCATCGCTCTGATTTATTTGGTAGGAAACCTTTCAACTCCAGATAAACACTTTAAATTGTGATGTATCCTTTTAAAACTTACTGTTAACTTGAACTTGTTTGACCATGTCTAACCCGAGGTTCAGATTACATATGGGGCTACGATGTCCTTGTTTTCAAAAAGATAAAAATCCAAGAAATTAAAACGTGTCTGTCATGTGAGTTTGCTCTTCCTAAGCCACAACGTTGGCAAAACATCTGTTAATTTTTTGTTCTGTTACATGTTGCAGATCTGATTGTCGACTTGTTAACCTGGAGAGTGTTTTGGCCATCAAGCCTTTTAAAGACAACAAGAAGAGAAACACCCCCCCGTGGAGTAATAGTCATTGGATGAACTGCTGCTTTGTGGGACTCTTTATTTCACAACCAAACCCTCCTAAGAAGGTTAGAGGAGCATGTAAGTGAAACAAGTGGAGCCCTCGGTGATTTCAGCATTCTGTCTCCCCCATCTGTGCCTACATTCTCTGCTACAGATAGGGACGTTTTGATAATTACATATAATTATAATTTCTGTGGGAGACAGATCTGCCTCTGTCTATTATTGCCAACACCTCCAGTACAATAACTTCACACATTTACATATCTCTCAACAAAAGTGATATTCTCTGAACCCCCTGGAGATAAATCAGGAATAATTCTGCTCCGACTGACATGTCACATGCAAAAGCAATGTGCCATTCATCTCATATCTATTTAAGGATACAGCTGAGTGACAAGGGCGACTTTTTTTTCTCATAAAAATCTGCCTGAAAACCATGGCATTTAGCTCTTGTTGCTGCACGTTTTAAAAGGCCGGCAGTCGTTCTGCTTCATGTGTGCTCGTAATTTTTTCCGCCTTCTAGCACATAAGCAGAGCCTTCCTCATTATCACCCACAGTCCAGTCACAGTAACGGCTTGTGCCAGGCGAGCGCTGACCAAACTGATCCCGATGGAGTCCTCCGAAATGAGTCTGCATTAATGGACAATATTGATCCACATTGTTTGACGGGCATAAAATCCCCAAATTCGTTAGAGCATTATTCTCGTACGTTTCTTCTGATAGTAGTATCTGCCTACAAATTAATTAAGTGTTGAATGTAGAAAGTGCCAGACTGAACTAGTTAGCGGAAGATGAATAGAACAGACAAAACACTCCCTGTGAACCATTTCTCAAGTGCCAGAGTCAGCAGACGAATGTACAGGAGTGTCTTGTTTTATTGAATCAATTTGGTACTCATAAAGGACTATTGGGGCCAGGAATTGAAACCGTATCCAACAGGGTATTTTTAAGAGAGATGAGAACAAAGCTATTATGCTTTCGGGGTCCTTCATAAGACGCAATAAAAACAATTTTATTACCATTACCATTAAATACTAACACACACACACACAAATGCGCTCATAAACTGACGGAAGGAGGCTTTTTCTTTTAAAAATGATATTATTTAGCATTCCTGAATGAAATCCGCGATACATCTTTGACATCCAGAAGGCTGTACATTAAATTCTTCACATGGCGTTTTAGTGGGTTAAGCTGGAAAAGCGGATAAGGCTTTGTAACTACATTGACTCAACAACAGAAAATAGGTGTCTTAGTCATGTAAAAATGACGCCCACCACCTATCTCCGAGTCCTCGCCGTCTCCCTGCTCTCCCTCTTTGCTGCCCCTCTTACCAGCGCGGTGGAGCCCTCTTCGTCCCCTCCTCCTCAGCATGTAGACCGCTCAGGGAGGCCGTTCACCGAGCAGCCGGACGCCGATTCCAGCTCCTCTCTCCTGCTCCTTGCCATCCAGGCCAATGCCAGGCCAGCCGCTCTCCGAAGCAAACCCAAAGCCCCCGAGGAGCCTCCAGACACCTCAGAGGGAGTTCTGGAACCGCTTCCCAAGCCCCTGGCTCAGGTGACGTTTCCGAAGAATGCGACCTCTCCAGAGGGTCTAGGGGACCATTTTGGAGCAGCCCACTTCCCACCTCGCATCATGGATGGATGGACAGATGTTTGTTGGGGTTACTACGACGTGATGGGACACTTTGACAATCCTTTCAACTGCTCCAAGGACTCCTACATCTACTGCTGCGGAACATGCCACTACCGCTTCTGCTGTCCAGACCAAAGCCGCAAGCTGGTGCAGGACCTCTGTACAAACTACAACTCTCCAGACTGGGCCAAGCCACAGACAGAGGCCATGATGATCCCAGAGGAGGTGGGTCCCGACCCGGACTACGATCCGCTGAAGCAGCAGAGCCACAACACGGGATTTGTCATCGGTGGCGTTGTTGTGTTCATGGTGGCCGTCGCTGTGGGTATCAAGGTGTGTTTCAACAAGGTCCAACAGGAGGCCAACCAGAGAGATCTGAATATGCCCAGGTAAGGCTTCCACATCCTCACATTTCATCACTTTAGCTGAAAACGTGTCTTCAGGTCGTGTAGAATAACGCTGTTAATTATCACACGACACATAGTTGACCTTGTTTATGTAGCTTCAGTGAAACTCTTGGCTACTATGAGGTTCTCAGTAAGTAAAAACAGCAGATATTCATAGCATCTGGGTGTTTTTTAAGAAACATTTTAAAGAAAAATGTATAACATAATTTATTTATTTAAAATGGAAACTACCAATTATTCCTACTGCTACAAAAATATTATAACATATTGATCATGGTGATAATGTTACATATTATATAAATCTAAAACCTTTTAAAACATCTTTAGTAATACATTTTCCCCCCTATAATTTTAATTTTATAACATAAATGAGACAAATATGCTTTTTCTTTATTTAAAATAGTAAATGTGTGATTTTAAAATAAATTTGATATTTAATATATGAATGTTAAAAAATATATATAGTTTTTAATTTGACATGTAAAACAAATGTATAGAATTGATGTATTTTTATTTCTTTTTTCCATTCACTATAAAAATAGAATATAGTAGCAGTTAACAGTTTAGATTATTACTTTAATCTAGTGAAAGGAATTTATTTAAACTACTTCTAAATTAAAAGTAGTTCATGTTTATCCTGAGTATTAAACTGTTTCAGCATAAAGTAACACTTGGACTCCAGTGAACTAGCATTAGCATTAGCTGCTTAACTAGTGGAGTTATCTGCTAAGGTAGCCGGAGCTACAGTCAGTTGGACATGCTAGTCTTAGCTCACCAACTCTAGTTTAAAACGAGAAACCGTACGTATTTACAATCAGCTGAAATTATTTTTCTTCTCAGCAAGGAAAAAGTGTAGGAGCCTTCTTTCAGGCAGCTGACCAGCAGTGTGTAGTAACAAGTCACATTGACACATTATCTTGCGTTTCTTTCAAAAGGTGTTTAGGAGGAACAGTATGATGGTTTTGTGCATGGCGTATTAAATTGTAAGTTGAATCTACAGCCTAGTAATATTATATGCAATATTTCTAGGCTTTAATTAAGCCTGTCACAAATTTCGGTGATTAATAACTTTTCAAGGGCAATTTTGTTTACAGAGAGATCATACTCTATTTTATTTGTGGTTTCTGTTGTGTGTGTTTTTATTCCTGTTTTATTTGTTGTTCTTGGTTGTCGTGTTTTATTTTGGATATTTAAAAATATCTTCTAGTTCCAGTAGTAAGAGCTTTTTACAAAATTAAAAATGATTGGTTTTTGAGAGGGCAACATTAATTGAAAACGGTCTAAAAGCAACATTATTTTTATTTTTTTTTTATCTCAATAATTACTGGGGCAGTTTATCACCCAGAAACATTTGGTGACCCAGATGGTAAACACAGGGAGCATGATGATGACTGAGTGATTAAAAATGGGGGTTAATTACAAATAAGACTGTCGTGTCTCATGTGTTCCCAATATGTAACCTAGGCCTGGACAATATGGCTGAAAAACGTATCACGACATAAGAGTTTCATGTCAGTCGACGTAAATAATTATTGAGTTGTTTTTTGTTTAAAATGTCTGAAATTCTGCCAAACTGGGAACGCGACATTTACTGCTTTGTCAACAGTTTTCATTTTACGCCTTTGGTTTTCTTTTTTTTTAGCAGCTATAAGGCTTGGTGGTGGAACCTTGAACTGTTGCTAGGTAACCGAAGAATGAGCGAGTTGCTAGGTAACCAAAGAGAGAGTTAGTTGATACCACTTAACTTTGCTTAGCTTGCCGAGGTTGAGCGGTCAAAGCCTTTCCTCTTCCTACATCCCCCATAATGCTGTGCGGTTCTGGATCAGAGTTTAGTGAATATTCTACAAATTGAATACTGAACATTCTATCAGACGTAATAATCTATTGATATTGATCATGTGCTACCACAATATATATTGTTATTGATTTATTGTCCAGCCCTAAAGCAACTGTAGCCTAAAACCAGTCAGGATATTTGTTTTTGTCGGGGGTTTTTTAAGAGGACACTGTTGTAAACGGCACTGGATGACGATCGCTGTTGAGCTACATCGAGTGTTTGTTTGTCTCTTAGGTGTATTACGAGCACTGCTGCTGCAGGTCATTTTGAAATGTACTGCAAAAGCTCTTGTCTCTTCATCAAACTGACATTATTTTGCTGCCTACAATTAATTACATCAAAAATCATTAAAACTGCTCTCTGGCGATTTGAATGCTGAATTATTGTCAGTGTGAAGAGCACAGCTGCTGATCTGTGGCCGATCCCCCCCCGTCTCTTATTTCTCACCAGAGCCCTGGTTGACATGTTGCGACACCAGTCCAGTCCGGTCCAGCAGGACGAAAGAAACAACAGCGTGGCTCTGACTGTAGCGGACGGACAGGGGACGCTGGGAAGAGCTCCGAAAAACCTCTACGCCCCGGGAGTGCCCAGCAAGGACAACAGATGTGAGGGCTTCTTGCAGAATTAGAGAGTGCTTTTGTAACAGCATCTTTTATATGCAGAGGGGGCTCATCTGTGTACTTTTCTCCCCTGCGCCCCACCACTGAGATTTCTCCATGATTAGATAGGACACAAAAATCCCCTGTGGTGTTGTGCTTAAGAATGATTGCAGAAACAGCTTCTTCTGGCTTAAAAACTGCTAAATGAACATGCATCGGGAGGTTTTCGTGTGCGGGGCCTCATTGTTTTTTGCTAAACCGCCATTCATCTTCAAACTGCCTGACATCCATTTTGTGAGCTGATTACCTTATTTTTCTCTGACTTACAGTGGGCAATCTGCAGCACAATTTCATCCACTCATCAGGCTCCAGCCCCAAACACACTGCGACTATCGGTAAGGCAGCTGCTCACATCACGGCTTCCATGTAAATCGCATGCAATCACCCAGATTCTTCATTTGCTTCATTCACCTACATTTTAAGCTCAGATGTAGGCTCATTCAGCCGAACAATAATAATGATTATCACAGCTCCGGTTGCTTGTGTCAGCGCTGAAAGCGAGTTGGAAACCGGTCTCCCGTTTTCCCAGTGAACGTTGGAGGATTCGCACCCTGCAAAAACGCAGCGCGCTCCCATCCAGAGGAGCAAATCTCATTTAACACGCAGTCGTTTTCTCCCTGTGGTTTTTGTAGAGCGCACCCCTCGGATGAACAATGCTCAGCTGGCAGCTGGAGGCACCCTGCTTTCCAGTAAACACAACAACACCAAGTCCCAGCCGTCCTTCCACCACTCCCTGCACAACCTGGCCCAGCTGCCGCCCTCCTACGAAAGTGCCACCAAGCCCGAGCTCAACAGATACTCCTCACTCAAACGCCTCGGTGAGCGCTGCCGTCTCCTCCCGCCTTCTTCGCCTGCAGATGTTTCATAACCCCTTCAGCGTGGCGACGCTGTTGGAGTAGAATGCATCGTTGTGTGGTCTCGTTTTTGCAGTGGAGCAAAAGTATTTACACACGCTGACCTTTTCTGCGTTAGGTCACATTACAACCAATCGAGCTATCAAATTTTCGGTTTTTGAAGGTTTAATGTTTTTTGGAAAACGTGGATTATTTTTCCACTAGTGATGTCAGAGTGATGTCAGCACGCCCAGGGTCGCCATCTTGCTTATAATGTTGCAAGAATACAGTCGTAAAATTAGAAGGAACTAGTGGTTTTATGAGAACTACACGAAAAATAGCAAAAAAATGAATAAAATTAGGAATGTTGAGCATCTTGTGAAGTTATTCTTCGGTACAGGTTTTACAGATATTACTTATTACTTGACAGAAAGACTTTTAACACATCAGCATCAAATTATTATCAGTAGCTGGATTTGTGCAACAATCATTCAAACAACTGTGTGAATTTCAAGGAAGGGGCTGCTCAAACTGAGATGCTCATGTCATATCTTCATAACTTTATTGAACCTTTATGTTCATTAAACATTTTTTTCTCATAATTTTAAGATGATTTTTTTTTTGCTAAAGTTACTACTACTATGACTATTTTCTTGCAATAAAACAAATTCTCATAGCCTAATACTCTGCTGTACAACTCACAGAAGGTATCGTTGTAATTGCTTTGTAGAAATAACTTTGTGCAGTTATAGCTGCAAGTCTTATTTGGTTATTTCTACCAGTTTTGCACATCTAGAGCCTCAAAGGTTTGCCTAATTTGCTTTTCAGGGTTGTATTGTGATCGTCTGCCTGCATGATTTTTTCTATTTTGCCAAGAGCTCTCGACATGATTTAGGTCTGACTTTGGACTGGATGATTTTAATGTGAGATTATTTACCAAGTCTGTTTCCCTCTTACCATGATGGATTGATTAGTGCTTTGTGAGATGTTCAAAGCTTGTAATATTGATAATCTTAGCTCTACTTTAAATGCCTCAATAATGCTATATCTGAGCTTTCTGCTGTGGTCATTTATCTTCTTCATTGGCAACTTTTAATATGGGTTTTATTGGCAGTTGTTCAATAAAACCCTGCCAAACGCGGGTGGCCAAGCCCGACATGCAAATTTTAAATTATTTATTGTATTGAAAGGTTTTCTATTGCTTTATGCGTGATAAAGAGGAGTGGGCGTCCCCTTGTGTTCAGGAGCCATCCCTTTCTTGGTGCTGAGAATGGGGACACTAGCTCACACACTTTGTGTGGCACTGCACTGCGTTTTATCCCCACCTAGAATCTCGTTTTCTCATTTTGTTTGGTTGGGAAGATGGGAGAAGGAAATAGTTGCCAAGTGAGAACCTCGACTGGACTTCGTGACTCTGTTTCCTCGCTAATCTTCTCTAAGAAACCCCTCAGATAAGCACAGTCGTCAATAAAATGAAGCAAATTACTCAGAGGTTGACTAATTACTATTAATTTATGCAATTAATCTAAAAAGTTTAACGTGTTAATATTACATAATGCGGATTAATTGTAACAATAGGGTTACTCAGTTCACAGCAGCGCAGCCTTGTACTGCGTTCAGCAATGCAGTCTGAAATGCGAAGGAAAAGATGAACGAGGCGAGTCTGGCTGGTTTACTCAGCGCTTTAAAAAACACTGTGATGTATGTTTGACATGAAACCAGGATTTTATAGCCGACTTGCACACCTTTACCACTTCAAGGCTGAATTATTGCAATTCCTCGCTGTTTGGAATTTCAAATAAGAATCGACAAAAGCTGCAGGAATTCAAAATAGTGCATAGTTAGCATTTCTAAATTACGTTTGAAACCAAATGACTTATTTTAAACCTTCCTAAATATTAAAACTTGGAAAAACTGAGATGTTTGGTGATAATAAAATATTTTCTTTTTGAAAACGTTACATTTCAAGCTTACAGTACTAATCACTTAATCACAGCGTTAAGTATAAGTAACTGATTAAATGTCTTAATTGATTGACAAGACTACTAAATACTAATTGCTTTTATTTATTCGTATTGTTTTTTCTGAACTTCACTATCATGTCTGCCATGTTTTGGCCTATCACATAAAATCCTAATCAAATGTGCTGAAGATTGTTGTTGTAATATGACAAAATATGGGAAAGTTAAAGAGGTGTGAATATTTTTTTGAGGCAATGTAAATAATTCAGTTTAGGGCTAAAATAATTAATAATTAATTAATAATTGATATCCAATTATTTACCAGTTAATCCAAAAAATAGTGGTGTATTGATGGTAAGACAAGGAGCGAGGGCTGAGATTTTAACGTTGACGATTGTAGTGTTTTTATCTGTAGGCTTATCTTGTGCTACAAATGATTAATTCACATCTTTAAACGTATTTTTAAAATTGTATATATATATTAAAAAAAAAAGGCTTAAGTGGTTCAGTGAAAAATCTGCAGAATGTGACTTTTAAAAAAAAAAATCAGATTAATTGTGAAAATAATCGTTATTTGCAGCCCTAATTCGCAGACGTATTTTTTTTTTTGGCTTTCAGAGAAAGGACTCGATGAGTACTCGTCTGGTTACTGCACCACCAAGCGCCGACCCCACACGGCTCAGCCGGCCCTCCAGTCCTCGCAGCACCACCTCCACTGGGGTGGAGACTACACCCTCAGTGGGAGAGGAACCCTCCCCAGACACGCCATCCGTCCCTGGATCCCGCCGCCCCCCTCTGGCATGCCTGCCTCCCCCACACCCAATCCTTACCCTCTGGACCCTCCTGAGCCCCAGTACAATCCCAACTACGACACTCTGTCCAAGCCTCCGAGGAAAGTGAAGTCCAGCGATCAGCTGCTCAACATGGGCGACGTCCCCGGCAACACCGGGACGCTGTCTCGGATGTCCAAGAACCAGCAACACCAGTACCACAAAGCCATGGCGGCCTCCAACAAGAACACCAACATGCAAACCCTGACCAGGAAGACGAAGGACAGGCAGGAGATTCAGGACAGGCAGGAGAGGATGCTCATGTCCCCGGAGCACCTGGAGGACAGGATGGGGGTCAGCGGGATGGGAGTGGTGGACCCCTACGCCCACACGGGAACCGGCATCGTCCCAACGCTGCCGCGGCAGCAGAAGGCCCAGTCCCAGCAGAACGTGTGCGCCACGCCTTCCCTCGACCGGCACCACATGATCAAGATGAACTCTCACCCCACGTCTGGCCGGGAGCAGGAGAGGAGCACGGGCATGACGAGTCACGTGAGCGGGGGCGTGGGCTGGTCGGGGGAGGTGCCCGGAGCCGGGGTCGTCATGGGAACGGGAACGCTAGGGGGCCACAGCGCCAGGAGGATGGCTTTCGCAGCGAAAAGGCAGAACACCATCGAGCAGCTACATTTCATACCAGGAGGAGGAGGAGGAGGCGGCGCCGGTGCCGGCGGGGGGTCTGCAGGAAGCGCAGGAGGCAGTCAGGGGATCAGGACGGGCAGTAAGAACGAGGTGACGGTGTAAGGTAAAAATCCCTTAGACGCAGGGGAACAGATCACCCTTCTGCATTTAACTATTAGATACAACTACAGATAAACCTAGAAGTATTCAGTAGTAACAGTAACGTGTTTAGGCTATTCAAATTAGTTTTTTCTTTAATCAGATTAGCTTGAATATGACTACATATAAAACTAAAAGTCTAGGTGGGGACACCTTTGTGATAGCCTACATCAGCCATATTTTCTAACCGATTTTTGCCATATCGCCATATACAGCAGTGCCATTACTCGTAGAAGGACTGGTGAAACAAAACCAATAGAGGAGTAGTTCATGATTTAGTTTTTCTATATCTATATATAAATATATACATATACACATATACACACACATATATATATATAAAAATATGTTTTTCAAGAAGTACTCAGGAGCCATATTAGAAATAAAGAATGAGACGTTAAAAACTTGGTTTAAGGAAGCAGAGGACTTCAGAGGAGAGAGCCAGCTGCCTGGACTGATGTCGACGTGTTAGGCTGAGGAAACCAGATCAGTGTCAAAGACCATTGTGCCTGCATGGTGAAACATTTTGGATATTTTACATTCTGCAGAACAAAACCTCATCCTGACACAAGGAGACTGAACTGCGCTTTTTGCTTCCTAATTTGGTGGTCAAGGCTGTTTTCCAGCAGGACTCCTCGCCTGAATTTCAAACCGAGGACGGACCCAAAATTAACAATCCGACACCTGGGTTGCCTAATTTTTCCACGTGACCTTAGATTTTAAATCGTCAGAGGAACGCAAAACTCTGACCACAGCGACGCTACAAGGAAGCCAAGATTCAAGAACGGTACAGGGTCATTTTCTGGGGTGAGGGGGCTGAAGTTTTCCCCTGCTGTTTCCATTCACAGATCAGGCCCTACCAAATAATACCGAGCCATGTGTTTTAATATTACCCAAAACGAAGAAGCATGTGTTCAGTTTACCTCCAGAGAGGCGACTCGCTGTGTAATACGTTTTGCATACAAAGAGCACAAAGAGGTTGCACTTACACAACTGTCCTTCAAAGCCATCTTTTTGGAGATACAAAGGAAGTATTAATCCTGGAAGCTGGTCTGACAATCACCACTTAGTTATTACCACAAATGATACAAGCCAGTGATGTTTTGTACAGTCAAAGGCTTGTCTTCGGAGCGAGCCGGCGAGAAAAAACATCCTCAGAGTCCGGAGTGGGGGTGAGAGACTCGGACGGTTGGGAAGCCCTTCACATCTTCAAGACAAGGAACTTGCTGTATCATAATGCACTTCAGCCAGTATGAGTTAGAAAAAAATATATAAAAAAGTAGAAAAAAAAATCATCAATAACAACGCTTATCAATACTAAGGGCTATCCTATCCTATATACTGTAGTATGTGATATCTGTGGTCCATATAAAATGCTCTCTCTTTCTATCGATTTTGTGTTGATATCGTCATGATGTATCAAGTATCAATGTGTACAAACAAAGAAAAAAAACACAAAAAAAAAAACTACAAAAAAAAATAAAACAAGAGCAATTTAAGCACAGTTCCAAGAGAAACACAGAGACAAAACTTTGCACAAACCAAGTCCCCTGATATTTGCACCAGACACGAGCACGCTCCGTGCCGTGTCCTCAAGGTTTACAATTCTGCACGAGCGCGGCCGATAAGAGCGCGACTCATCTACGGAAGAGGGTACTGCATTGAGAGAGGGTTTATTTTTGTTCCTTATTTTTTTATTTCTGTTTTTATCGAGCGAAATCAGAGGCGCGGGTGACGGAAGGGAACGTTTCGGCTGGAGGATAAAACGAGGCGAAACGCCGAAGAGCAGAAACACACGACTCCATTTGGACAATCTTCCTATACACAGTGCTAAATGTAGTTGTTATAAATTTGATGGAGTGTTATTATTAATAATTATTATAACTGTTATGGTTATTATTAACAATTATCTTATGATATGTGATGTTCTTTTACTTGGTGGGATTTTAAGTGTTTATTGTTTTTAGATGACTTTACATTTTCATGACTAGTTGTTTTATTATTTTTCTTTAATTTTTTTTTTTTTTCTGGTCATCAAGATTTTGAGAAGACTCCAAACCTCGATGCATGCCAGCTCCATTTCACTGAGAGGCATTGACAAAAAAAAGCATGCCTGGCATTTCTAAAGGGTCAATGCTTCGAATGGCCAACCCTCCAGCTGTATGTACCGTGCCTAGACATCAGCCTTATGACTTCTTTGTCTCAAGTGATTACTTAAGGTTTCCACTCGGGTACAAAAAAAAAAAAAAAACACGTTTTGAAAAATTCTGCAGCCTTCTTAGCTGGACGTGCGACGAGAGAGTTTCGAACAAGTCTCTTCTGCAGCAGCCTGACCGGCTAACTTATGGCGGGCTGCGCGCGCAAAACCCTACGATGCCATAATGTTTGTATGTTCAGATGAATGTTGGTTACAGAGGAGCTAGAGGTCTAGACGGAAACNTTTGTCGGCTAAAGAAACGTAAGGGAAAAGATTCATGGTATCTTATTAAAGTGTAGGTGTTTAAACTCTGCTGATATAACTTTGACTCATATAGATTAAATGATTTTCAGCTTGAGTGGCTTGAATTTGTTTAAATTAGCTAAAATGACGAGTCCATCTGACTAGCTGTTAGCCTACCATCGCTCTGATTTATTTGGTAGGAAACCTTTCAACTCCAGATAAACACTTTAAATTGTGATGTATCCTTTTAAAACTTACTGTTAACTTGAACTTGTTTGACCATGTCTAACCCGAGGTTCAGATTACATATGGGGCTACGATGTCCTTGTTTTCAAAAAGATAAAAATCCAAGAAATTAAAACGTGTCTGTCATGTGAGTTTGCTCTTCCTAAGCCACAACGTTGGCAAAACATCTGTTAATTTTTTGTTCTGTTGCATGTTGCAGATCTGATTGTCGACTTGTTAACCTGGAGAGTGTTTTGGCCATCAAGCCTTTTAAAGACAACAAGAAGAGAAACACCCCCCCGTGGAGTAATAGTCATTGGATGAACTGCTGCTTTGTGGGACTCTTTATTTCACAACAAAAACCCTCCTAAGAAGGTTAGAGGAGCATGTAAGTGAAACAAGTGGAGCCCTCGGTGATTTCAGCATTCTGTCTCCCCCATCTGTGCCTACATTCTCTGCTACAGATAGGGACGTTTTGATAATTACATATAATTATAATTTCTGTGGGAGACAGATCTGCCTCTGTCTATTATTGCCAACACCTCCAGTACAATAACTTCACACATTTACATATCTCTCAACAAAAGTGATATTCTCTGAACCCCCTGGAGATAAATCAGGAATAATTCTGCTCCGACTGACATGTCACATGCAAAAGCAATGTGCCATTCATCTCATATCTATTTAAGGATACAGCTGAGTGACAAGGGCGACTTTTTTTTCTCATAAAAATCTGCCTGAAAACCATGGCATTTAGCTCTTGTTGCTGCACGTTTTAAAAGGCCGGCAGTCGTTCTGCTTCATGTGTGCTCGTAATTTTTTCCGCCTTCTAGCACATAAGCAGAGCCTTCCTCATTATCACCCACAGTCCAGTCACAGTAACGGCTTGTGCCAGGCGAGCGCTGACCAAACTGATCCCGATGGAGTCCTCCGAAATGAGTCTGCATTAATGGACAATATTGATCCACATTGTTTGACGGGCATAAAATCCCCAAATTCGTTAGAGCATTATTCTCGTACGTTTCTTCTGATAGTAGTATCTGCCTACAAATTAATTAAGTGTTGAATGTAGAAAGTGCCAGACTGAACTAGTTAGCGGAAGATGAATAGAACAGACAAAACACTCCCTGTGAACCATTTCTCAAGTGCCAGAGTCAGCAGACGAATGTACAGGAGTGTCTTGTTTTATTGAATCAATTTGGTACTCATAAAGGACTATTGGGGCCAGGAATTGAAACCGTATCCAACAGGGTATTTTTAAGAGAGATGAGAACAAAGCTATTATGCTTTCGGGGTCCTTCATAAGACGCAATAAAAACAATTTTATTACCATTACCATTAAATACTAACACACACACACACAAATGCGCTCATAAACTGACGGAAGGAGGCTTTTTCTTTTAAAAATGATATTATTTAGCATTCCTGAATGAAATCCGCGATACATCTTTGACATCCAGAAGGCTGTACATTAAATTCTTCACATGGCGTTTTAGTGGGTTAAGCTGGAAAAGCGGATAAAGCTTTGTAACTACATTGACTCAACAACAGAAAATAGGTGTCTTAGTCATGTAAAAATGACGCCCACCACCTATCTCCGAGTCCTCGCCGTCTCCCTGCTCTCCCTCTTTGCTGCCCCTCTTACCAGCGCGGTGGAGCCCTCTTCGTCCCCTCCTCCTCAGCATGTAGACCGCTCAGGGAGGCCGTTCACCGAGCAGCCGGACGCCGATTCCAGCTCCTCTCTCCTGCTCCTTGCCATCCAGGCCAATGCCAGGCCAGCCGCTCTCCGAAGCAAACCCAAAGCCCCCGAGGAGCCTCCAGACACCTCAGAGGGAGTTCTGGAACCGCTTCCCAAGCCCCTGGCTCAGGTGACGTTTCCGAAGAATGCGACCTCTCCAGAGGGTCTAGGGGACCATTTTGGAGCAGCCCACTTCCCACCTCGCATCATGGATGGATGGACAGATGTTTGTTGGGGTTACTACGACGTGATGGGACACTTTGACAATCCTTTCAACTGCTCCAAGGACTCCTACATCTACTGCTGCGGAACATGCCACTACCGCTTCTGCTGTCCAGACCAAAGCCGCAAGCTGGTGCAGGACCTCTGTACAAACTACAACTCTCCAGACTGGGCCAAGCCACAGACAGAGGCCATGATGATCCCAGAGGAGGTGGGTCCCGACCCGGACTACGATCCGCTGAAGCAGCAGAGCCACAACACGGGATTTGTCATCGGTGGCGTTGTTGTGTTCATGGTGGCCGTCGCTGTGGGTATCAAGGTGTGTTTCAACAAGGTCCAACAGGAGGCCAACCAGAGAGATCTGAATATGCCCAGGTAAGGCTTCCACATCCTCACATTTCATCACTTTAGCTGAAAACGTGTCTTCAGGTCGTGTAGAATAACGCTGTTAATTATCACACGACACATAGTTGACCTTGTTTATGTAGCTTCAGTGAAACTCTTGGCTACTATGAGGTTCTCAGTAAGTAAAAACAGCAGATATTCATAGCATCTGGGTGTTTTTTAAGAAACATTTTAAAGAAAAATGTATAACATAATTTATTTATTTAAAATGGAAACTACCAATTATTCCTACTGCTACAAAAATATTATAACATATTGATCATGGTGATAATGTTACATATTATATAAATCTAAAACCTTTTAAAACATCTTTAGTAATACATTTTCCCCCCTATAATTTTAATTTTATAACATAAATGAGACAAATATGCTTTTTCTTTATTTAAAATAGTAAATGTGTGATTTTAAAATAAATTTGATATTTAATATATGAATGTTAAAAAATATATATAGTTTTTAATTTGACATGTAAAACAAATGTATAGAATTGATGTATTTTTATTTCTTTTTTCCATTCACTATAAAAATAGAATATAGTAGCAGTTAACAGTTTAGATTATTACTTTAATCTAGTGAAAGGAATTTATTTAAACTACTTCTAAATTAAAAGTAGTTCATGTTTATCCTGAGTATTAAACTGTTTCAGCATAAAGTAACACTTGGACTCCAGTGAACTAGCATTAGCATTAGCTGCTTAACTAGTGGAGTTATCTGCTAAGGTAGCCGGAGCTACAGTCAGTTGGACATGCTAGTCTTAGCTCACCAACTCTAGTTTAAAACGAGAAACCGTACGTATTTACAATCAGCTGAAATTATTTTTCTTCTCAGCAAGGAAAAAGTGTAGGAGCCTTCTTTCAGGCAGCTGACCAGCAGTGTGTAGTAACAAGTCACATTGACACATTATCTTGCGTTTCTTTCAAAAGGTGTTTAGGAGGAACAGTATGATGGTTTTGTGCATGGCGTATTAAATTGTAAGTTGAATCTACAGCCTAGTAATATTATATGCAATATTTCTAGGCTTTAATTAAGCCTGTCACAAATTTCGGTGATTAATAACTTTTCAAGGGCAATTTTGTTTACAGAGAGATCATACTCTATTTTATTTGTGGTTTCTGTTGTGTGTGTTTTTATTCCTGTTTTATTTGTTGTTCTTGGTTGTCGTGTTTTATTTTGGATATTTAAAAATATCTTCTAGTTCCAGTAGTAAGAGCTTTTTACAAAATTAAAAATGATTGGTTTTTGAGAGGGCAACATTAATTGAAAACGGTCTAAAAGCAACATTATTTTTATTTTTTTTTTATCTCAATAATTACTGGGGCAGTTTATCACCCAGAAACATTTGGTGACCCAGATGGTAAACACAGGGAGCATGATGATGACTGAGTGATTAAAAATGGGGGTTAATTACAAATAAGACTGTCGTGTCTCATGTGTTCCCAATATGTAACCTAGGCCTGGACAATATGGCTGAAAAACGTATCACGACATAAGAGTTTCATGTCAGTCGACGTAAATAATTATTGAGTTGTTTTTTGTTTAAAATGTCTGAAATTCTGCCAAACTGGGAACGCGACATTTACTGCTTTGTCAACAGTTTTCATTTTACGCCTTTGGTTTTCTTTTTTTTTAGCAGCTATAAGGCTTGGTGGTGGAACCTTGAACTGTTGCTAGGTAACCGAAGAATGAGCGAGTTGCTAGGTAACCAAAGAGAGAGTTAGTTGATACCACTTAACTTTGCTTAGCTTGCCGAGGTTGAGCGGTCAAAGCCTTTCCTCTTCCTACATCCCCCATAATGCTGTGCGGTTCTGGATCAGAGTTTAGTGAATATTCTACAAATTGAATACTGAACATTCTATCAGACGTAATAATCTATTGATATTGATCATGTGCTACCACAATATATATTGTTATTGATTTATTGTCCAGCCCTAAAGCAACTGTAGCCTAAAACCAGTCAGGATATTTGTTTTTGTCGGGGGTTTTTTAAGAGGACACTGTTGTAAACGGCACTGGATGACGATCGCTGTTGAGCTACATCGAGTGTTTGTTTGTCTCTTAGGTGTATTACGAGCACTGCTGCTGCAGGTCATTTTGAAATGTACTGCAAAAGCTCTTGTCTCTTCATCAAACTGACATTATTTTGCTGCCTACAATTAATTACATCAAAAATCATTAAAACTGCTCTCTGGCGATTTGAATGCTGAATTATTGTCAGTGTGAAGAGCACAGCTGCTGATCTGTGGCCGATCCCCCCCCGTCTCTTATTTCTCACCAGAGCCCTGGTTGACATGTTGCGACACCAGTCCAGTCCGGTCCAGCAGGACGAAAGAAACAACAGCGTGGCTCTGACTGTAGCGGACGGACAGGGGACGCTGGGAAGAGCTCCGAAAAACCTCTACGCCCCGGGAGTGCCCAGCAAGGACAACAGATGTGAGGGCTTCTTGCAGAATTAGAGAGTGCTTTTGTAACAGCATCTTTTATATGCAGAGGGGGCTCATCTGTGTACTTTTCTCCCCTGCGCCCCACCACTGAGATTTCTCCATGATTAGATAGGACACAAAAATCCCCTGTGGTGTTGTGCTTAAGAATGATTGCAGAAACAGCTTCTTCTGGCTTAAAAACTGCTAAATGAACATGCATCGGGAGGTTTTCGTGTGCGGGGCCTCATTGTTTTTTGCTAAACCGCCATTCATCTTCAAACTGCCTGACATCCATTTTGTGAGCTGATTACCTTATTTTTCTCTGACTTACAGTGGGCAATCTGCAGCACAATTTCATCCACTCATCAGGCTCCAGCCCCAAACACACTGCGACTATCGGTAAGGCAGCTGCTCACATCACGGCTTCCATGTAAATCGCATGCAATCACCCAGATTCTTCATTTGCTTCATTCACCTACATTTTAAGCTCAGATGTAGGCTCATTCAGCCGAACAATAATAATGATTATCACAGCTCCGGTTGCTTGTGTCAGCGCTGAAAGCGAGTTGGAAACCGGTCTCCCGTTTTCCCAGTGAACGTTGGAGGATTCGCACCCTGCAAAAACGCAGCGCGCTCCCATCCAGAGGAGCAAATCTCATTTAACACGCAGTCGTTTTCTCCCTGTGGTTTTTGTAGAGCGCACCCCTCGGATGAACAATGCTCAGCTGGCAGCTGGAGGCACCCTGCTTTCCAGTAAACACAACAACACCAAGTCCCAGCCGTCCTTCCACCACTCCCTGCACAACCTGGCCCAGCTGCCGCCCTCCTACGAAAGTGCCACCAAGCCCGAGCTCAACAGATACTCCTCACTCAAACGCCTCGGTGAGCGCTGCCGTCTCCTCCCGCCTTCTTCGCCTGCAGATGTTTCATAACCCCTTCAGCGTGGCGACGCTGTTGGAGTAGAATGCATCGTTGTGTGGTCTCGTTTTTGCAGTGGAGCAAAAGTATTTACACACGCTGACCTTTTCTGCGTTAGGTCACATTACAACCAATCGAGCTATCAAATTTTCGGTTTTTGAAGGTTTAATGTTTTTTGGAAAACGTGGATTATTTTTCCACTAGTGATGTCAGAGTGATGTCAGCACGCCCAGGGTCGCCATCTTGCTTATAATGTTGCAAGAATACAGTCGTAAAATTAGAAGGAACTAGTGGTTTTATGAGAACTACACGAAAAATAGCAAAAAAATGAATAAAATTAGGAATGTTGAGCATCTTGTGAAGTTATTCTTCGGTACAGGTTTTACAGATATTACTTATTACTTGACAGAAAGACTTTTAACACATCAGCATCAAATTATTATCAGTAGCTGGATTTGTGCAACAATCATTCAAACAACTGTGTGAATTTCAAGGAAGGGGCTGCTCAAACTGAGATGCTCATGTCATATCTTCATAACTTTATTGAACCTTTATGTTCATTAAACATTTTTTTCTCATAATTTTAAGATGATTTTTTTTTTGCTAAAGTTACTACTACTATGACTATTTTCTTGCAATAAAACAAATTCTCATAGCCTAATACTCTGCTGTACAACTCACAGAAGGTATCGTTGTAATTGCTTTGTAGAAATAACTTTGTGCAGTTATAGCTGCAAGTCTTATTTGGTTATTTCTACCAGTTTTGCACATCTAGAGCCTCAAAGGTTTGCCTAATTTGCTTTTCAGGGTTGTATTGTGATCGTCTGCCTGCATGATTTTTTCTATTTTGCCAAGAGCTCTCGACATGATTTAGGTCTGACTTTGGACTGGATGATTTTAATGTGAGATTATTTACCAAGTCTGTTTCCCTCTTACCATGATGGATTGATTAGTGCTTTGTGAGATGTTCAAAGCTTGTAATATTGATAATCTTAGCTCTACTTTAAATGCCTCAATAATGCTATATCTGAGCTTTCTGCTGTGGTCATTTATCTTCTTCATTGGCAACTTTTAATATGGGTTTTATTGGCAGTTGTTCAATAAAACCCTGCCAAACGCGGGTGGCCAAGCCCGACATGCAAATTTTAAATTATTTATTGTATTGAAAGGTTTTCTATTGCTTTATGCGTGATAAAGAGGAGTGGGCGTCCCCTTGTGTTCAGGAGCCATCCCTTTCTTGGTGCTGAGAATGGGGACACTAGCTCACACACTTTGTGTGGCACTGCACTGCGTTTTATCCCCACCTAGAATCTCGTTTTCTCATTTTGTTTGGTTGGGAAGATGGGAGAAGGAAATAGTTGCCAAGTGAGAACCTCGACTGGACTTCGTGACTCTGTTTCCTCGCTAATCTTCTCTAAGAAACCCCTCAGATAAGCACAGTCGTCAATAAAATGAAGCAAATTACTCAGAGGTTGACTAATTACTATTAATTTATGCAATTAATCTAAAAAGTTTAACGTGTTAATATTACATAATGCGGATTAATTGTAACAATAGGGTTACTCAGTTCACAGCAGCGCAGCCTTGTACTGCGTTCAGCAATGCAGTCTGAAATGCGAAGGAAAAGATGAACGAGGCGAGTCTGGCTGGTTTACTCAGCGCTTTAAAAAACACTGTGATGTATGTTTGACATGAAACCAGGATTTTATAGCCGACTTGCACACCTTTACCACTTCAAGGCTGAATTATTGCAATTCCTCGCTGTTTGGAATTTCAAATAAGAATCGACAAAAGCTGCAGGAATTCAAAATAGTGCATAGTTAGCATTTCTAAATTACGTTTGAAACCAAATGACTTATTTTAAACCTTCCTAAATATTAAAACTTGGAAAAACTGAGATGTTTGGTGATAATAAAATATTTTCTTTTTGAAAACGTTACATTTCAAGCTTACAGTACTAATCACTTAATCACAGCGTTAAGTATAAGTAACTGATTAAATGTCTTAATTGATTGACAAGACTACTAAATACTAATTGCTTTTATTTATTCGTATTGTTTTTTCTGAACTTCACTATCATGTCTGCCATGTTTTGGCCTATCACATAAAATCCTAATCAAATGTGCTGAAGATTGTTGTTGTAATATGACAAAATATGGGAAAGTTAAAGAGGTGTGAATATTTTTTTGAGGCAATGTAAATAATTCAGTTTAGGGCTAAAATAATTAATAATTAATTAATAATTGATATCCAATTATTTACCAGTTAATCCAAAAAATAGTGGTGTATTGATGGTAAGACAAGGAGCGAGGGCTGAGATTTTAACGTTGACGATTGTAGTGTTTTTATCTGTAGGCTTATCTTGTGCTACAAATGATTAATTCACATCTTTAAACGTATTTTTAAAATTGTATATATATATTAAAAAAAAAAGGCTTAAGTGGTTCAGTGAAAAATCTGCAGAATGTGACTTTTAAAAAAAAAAATCAGATTAATTGTGAAAATAATCGTTATTTGCAGCCCTAATTCGCAGACGTATTTTTTTTTTTGGCTTTCAGAGAAAGGACTCGATGAGTACTCGTCTGGTTACTGCACCACCAAGCGCCGACCCCACACGGCTCAGCCGGCCCTCCAGTCCTCGCAGCACCACCTCCACTGGGGTGGAGACTACACCCTCAGTGGGAGAGGAACCCTCCCCAGACACGCCATCCGTCCCTGGATCCCGCCGCCCCCCTCTGGCATGCCTGCCTCCCCCACACCCAATCCTTACCCTCTGGACCCTCCTGAGCCCCAGTACAATCCCAACTACGACACTCTGTCCAAGCCTCCGAGGAAAGTGAAGTCCAGCGATCAGCTGCTCAACATGGGCGACGTCCCCGGCAACACCGGGACGCTGTCTCGGATGTCCAAGAACCAGCAACACCAGTACCACAAAGCCATGGCGGCCTCCAACAAGAACACCAACATGCAAACCCTGACCAGGAAGACGAAGGACAGGCAGGAGATTCAGGACAGGCAGGAGAGGATGCTCATGTCCCCGGAGCACCTGGAGGACAGGATGGGGGTCAGCGGGATGGGAGTGGTGGACCCCTACGCCCACACGGGAACCGGCATCGTCCCAACGCTGCCGCGGCAGCAGAAGGCCCAGTCCCAGCAGAACGTGTGCGCCACGCCTTCCCTCGACCGGCACCACATGATCAAGATGAACTCTCACCCCACGTCTGGCCGGGAGCAGGAGAGGAGCACGGGCATGACGAGTCACGTGAGCGGGGGCGTGGGCTGGTCGGGGGAGGTGCCCGGAGCCGGGGTCGTCATGGGAACGGGAACGCTGGGGGGCCACAGCGCCAGGAGGATGGCTTTCGCAGCGAAAAGGCAGAACACCATCGAGCAGCTACATTTCATACCAGGAGGAGGAGGAGGAGGCGGCGCCGGTGCCGGCGGGGGGTCTGCAGGAAGCGCAGGAGGCAGTCAGGGGATCAGGACGGGCAGTAAGAACGAGGTGACGGTGTAAGGTAAAAATCCCTTAGACGCAGGGGAACAGATCACCCTTCTGCATTTAACTATTAGATACAACTACAGATAAACCTAGAAGTATTCAGTAGTAACAGTAACGTGTTTAGGCTATTCAAATTAGTTTTTTCTTTAATCAGATTAGCTTGAATATGACTACATATAAAACTAAAAGTCTAGGTGGGGACACCTTTGTGATAGCCTACATCAGCCATATTTTCTAACCGATTTTTGCCATATCGCCATATACAGCAGTGCCATTACTCGTAGAAGGACTGGTGAAACAAAACCAATAGAGGAGTAGTTCATGATTTAGTTTTTCTATATCTATATATAAATATATACATATACACATATACACACACATATATATATATAAAAATATGTTTTTCAAGAAGTACTCAGGAGCCATATTAGAAATAAAGAATGAGACGTTAAAAACTTGGTTTAAGGAAGCAGAGGACTTCAGAGGAGAGAGCCAGCTGCCTGGACTGATGTCGACGTGTTAGGCTGAGGAAACCAGATCAGTGTCAAAGACCATTGTGCCTGCATGGTGAAACATTTTGGATATTTTACATTCTGCAGAACAAAACCTCATCCTGACACAAGGAGACTGAACTGCGCTTTTTGCTTCCTAATTTGGTGGTCAAGGCTGTTTTCCAGCAGGACTCCTCGCCTGAATTTCAAACCGAGGACGGACCCAAAATTAACAATCCGACACCTGGGTTGCCTAATTTTTCCACGTGACCTTAGATTTTAAATCGTCAGAGGAACGCAAAACTCTGACCACAGCGACGCTACAAGGAAGCCGAGATTCAAGAACGGTACAGGGTCATTTTCTGGGGTGAGGGGGCTGAAGTTTTCCCCTGCTGTTTCCATTCACAGATCAGGCCCTACCAAATAATACCGAGCCATGTGTTTTAATATTACCCAAAACGAAGAAGCATGTGTTCAGTTTACCTCCAGAGAGGCGACTCGCTGTGTAATACGTTTTGCATACAAAGAGCACAAAGAGGTTGCACTTACACAACTGTCCTTCAAAGCCATCTTTTTGGAGATACAAAGGAAGTATTAATCCTGGAAGCTGGTCTGACAATCACCACTTAGTTATTACCACAAATGATACAAGCCAGTGATGTTTTGTACAGTCAAAGGCTTGTCTTCGGAGCGAGCCGGCGAGAAAAAACATCCTCAGAGTCCGGAGTGGGGCTGAGAGACTCGGACGGTTGGGAAGCCCTTCACATCTTCAAGACAAGGAACTTGCTGTATCATAATGCACTTCAGCCAGTATGAGTTAGAAAAAAATATATAAAAAAGTAGAAAAAAAAATCATCAATAACAACGCTTATCAATACTAAGGGCTATCCTATCCTATATACTGTAGTATGTGATATCTGTGGTCCATATAAAATGCTCTCTCTTTCTATCGATTTTGTGTTGATATCGTCATGATGTATCAAGTATCAATGTGTACAAACAAAGAAAAAAAACACAAAAAAAAAAACTACAAAAAAAAATAAAACAAGAGCAATTTAAGCACAGTTCCAAGAGAAACACAGAGACAAAACTTTGCACAAACCAAGTCCCCTGATATTTGCACCAGACACGAGCACGCTCCGTGCCGTGTCCTCAAGGTTTACAATTCTGCACGAGCGCGGCCGATAAGAGCGCGACTCATCTACGGAAGAGGGTACTGCATTGAGAGAGGGTTTATTTTTGTTCCTTATTTTTTTATTTCTGTTTTTATCGAGCGAAATCAGAGGCGCGGGTGACGGAAGGGAACGTTTCGGCTGGAGGATAAAACGAGGCGAAACGCCGAAGAGCAGAAACACACGACTCCATTTGGACAATCTTCCTATACACAGTGCTAAATGTAGTTGTTATAAATTTGATGGAGTGTTATTATTAATAATTATTATAACTGTTATGGTTATTATTAACAATTATCTTATGATATGTGATGTTCTTTTACTTGGTGGGATTTTAAGTGTTTATTGTTTTTAGATGACTTTACATTTTCATGACTAGTTGTTTTATTATTTTTCTTTATTTATTTTTTTTCTGGTCATCAAGATTTTGAGAAGACTCCAAACCTCGATGCATGCCAGCTCCATTTCACTGAGAGGCATTGACAAAAAAAAGCATGCCTGGCATTTCTAAAGGGTCAATGCTTCGAATGGCCAACCCTCCAGCTGTATGTACCGTGCCTAGACATCAGCCTTATGACTTCTTTGTCTCAAGTGATTACTTAAGGTTTCCACTCGGGTACAAAAAAAAAAAAAAAAAAAACACGTTTTGAAAAATTCTGCAGCCTTCTTAGCTGGACGTGCGACGAGAGAGTTTCGAACAAGTCTCTTCTGCAGCAGCCTGACCGGCTAACTCATGGCGGGCTGCGCGCGCAAAACCCTACGATGCCATAATGTTTGTATGTTCAGATGAATGTTGGTTACAGAGGAGCTAGAGGTCTAGACGGAAACTCGAAAGCGTTGAAGTGCAGTGTCTTTTTTCAGGGAAATAGGACAGACAACGTAGAAGTTGTATTCAATTTTTTTAAAAATAGAGCCACAAAAAGGTCTGTAGCAAAGTCTGTAATAACTCACAAGCCATATCCATTTAATACTCATCACAGTTTTTATAAATGGTTAATCTAATTTGTGGAAGTATTGTATTTTGTATAGCTAGTACAATCAGAATATTTTGAGTGATCTCTTCAACATTAATTTGAGGATACAAAAAAAAAAAAACCTTACGTGTTAGTATTTAATGAACTGTACAGTGCCAAACTCATAACATTTTGTTGTCTTTTTATTCTCATAGCATCCTCCTATATAGGGGTTATTTCTTTTTATCATAAAGGAGAAGTAATTCGCAAGCAGGTACGCTGAGAAGCTTGTTTTATTTGGAGAGAAATGAATGAATATGGTGTGCATTTTTACCATGATGAATTCATTTGGAAGGGAAGATGCATAAAAGCCACCTGAAGTGGACCGGGGGAGTGTTCAAGTAAAGGAAATTTATGGATTTATTTTCATGCTGATAGATTTAAATACAAAACCCTTTTTGTTATTGTTGAATGCATTGATTCCCTTGGATACGACAGTGACAAAGAATTTGTATAATAAAGTTGGTGGAAAAAATGTTTTGTTCTTTTTTTTTTATTTAGAGTGTGAGGTCTCTCACATAGAAGATTGTTGGATATTGTCACAGTTTACAGTAAAATCAGGAGGTAATTTAATCAATTTCTGCAGTTGATGCATAAATGCATGGGCGCCGCCTGCATGAATGATACCCTGGGTAACCTCCTCCACCATAATCTAGAATAATCCACTAGATTTTTAGACTTTCATTACTGAAAACCAACAGAGATGCACTGATTGGCATTTTGTTCCATTGTTTGAGGGCCTCACCAAACTTAAACCAGAAAACCTTCCTCAGTGCCTAGACTGATTTTATTCTAGATTTACTTTTATTCTCTAATGAAGTTAAGATGAATTATACACTAATTACTGACATACCCACACTTATTGGCACTTTTGTTAAGATGCATAAAAGGACATGAAATTAATCTTCTCTGGGAGTAAAGCTGAATAACATACTGCAGTTTTCTAATAGTGAATGTTAGAGATTACTCTCCTTTAACTAATTCCTCACTGAAATGAACTTGCTCCCTCGCTCTGCTTAGTTTGTGAAAGTTTCACTTGTTCATGTGTTTTCCAGGCATACAGTTCCATTATATAACACAATAAAGTATCTGTCACCTTCAACTGTTATAAAAATTCTCTACACATCAAACAAGATCTAAAAAGAAATTTGACTTCACAATTTAGCGCCTTAAAATTGGGCCTCTGTCTCTTTAAGAAACTCCTCTCTATGACACAGCAGTGTTCCTAAATTAAACCTTTAACAACGTTTTACCAACATTTTCTTAGCTTGTCACTTTAAAAGCGACCCTTATCTAAATTTCCCACTGTGACATTATATTTAGAGACAGGATCACTTTGATCAGTTAATACAAGCAAAGCTATAAATGAAATAAATATGCTTTGTTTATGTGTATTTCTTTTGTGATTGTTTGTGATAAACCTGGATGTACCTCGTCTCTCAAACACTCCAGGAGAAAACCTGGAAGGAAAAGCGGGCATAGGCAACGAATGGATGTTTAGATTTTGTGATAATGTGTTGTTGGCACCGCTGAATAAACACTAGATTTAAAAACTGCATTTTTCTACTTTTTTCTTTAATGTGAGATGATATAGTGGCAATGAAAAATGTATTTACTTAAAAGGCTTTTTACACATCTTAACGAGGGGCGCTTAAACATAGTTGTAAACATAGTTGGTAAATAGAAACTACTACCACATTCACTTTGAATCAAAGTATTGTTCATAAAAAAAATGAGTTTCCAGGATTTCTACTAAAGCTGGTTGGTGGTACCTTAAGCATCCCTGAGATGTCTCCCAATACAACATTCGAGTCTTTAAAAAACAAACAAAAATTAAATAAACAGAACAACATTGAGGCCAGGAAAATCTAGCCAAGTTTGAATACAAAATGGCAAAAACCAGGAGTTTATGCTGCGTTTTTAATGATGACTAAACCAAAGAGAAGATGAAAATTCAATATCCTATATTTGGTCCAATGCTCAGACTGACTGTTATCAGACCAGTCTGAGAGACGTTTGTGTAAACACTTCAGACACAAGAGGCTTGCTCAGCAGTAATATGTTATGAAATAGGCTTTCTAATAGTAGCAATCAGGAAACAAATTAATGTTGTATAAGGGGTCAAAGCAGAAGCTGCAGCTACATTATATTAGCAGAAAACGCTTCAGTCGTCTGTAGATTAGTAAACAAACTAAAGCTGTACATCACCGAGGTGTGAGATGTTGAATAAGGCACATTAAAAGCCGTGGAGTGCTACTGGGAGTGGACAGCTGTACTTTTAAATGAAATCCACTCCAGATCATCTGAATGCAGAGTTATATCACACTGCACCTGCTGGATCCTCGCAGCAAGACGGAGACTGTGCACTTCATATCTTCAACCTCCTGTGAATACATTTATTGCTGTGAGAAGAGTGCGGGTTTAAATGAAAGAGCAGCCGGCAGCTCACGTTGTTGTGGAGCTGAAACACAAAGAAAGCACACAAAGGACAGGAAAAATAAGATGCATTTGGGTTCTTGCAGTTCCACATTTCACCACCAGGCGGTTCACATTCAGCTTGATTTGGACGCAGAGCGGAGGCTCATAAATGAAAGGTTGTTTTTGTTAAACGGTCTGACTATAGGATATCATTTAATCTATCATTTGGTGTCCTATCCACTAAATAAAAATGATTCTGATAAGCAAATAACATTACATTAATATTTAAAACCATGCATAACTGGGTATGAACTGATGATACCAAGTGGATGTTGATAGATTTCCTCCATCATCCTGTGGCCAGTAACTTCATGTTGCTCTCAAAAAAATACTATAACATCATAATTTTTTAAATACATGAGTACTGTTTATATTAAAAAAAAATACTAAAACATTATTGCGACTCACCTGATATGGGCCATGACTCTTCTATAAGAGTACATAAGTGAGTGACTGGACTTGAGGAAGAAGTATACAAGTACAAACCATTTATCATTTACAACATCTGCAAGACATGCATTCATAAAGCAAATATAAAAACTACTGAGTTTTTATATTTACTACTGACATTTAAAGTCTAGACTTTGTCTAGACCACTCCAAACCTTCAATCTAGCAAGCTGGATTGCTGATGTGCGTTGGGTTATTGTTCCACTGTATTATCCAAGTGTGCGTAACCTGATGTAGGAACATTTTCCTGCTGTGTTTGTGTTCCTGTTGGTCAGCAGTCGGTTCGGCCGTTGGACTCTTCACCTGATGCAGTTTTTGCCCTGTTTTCTTTCTTACTGTTAAATCGTGAACTCTGACCTTATTCCTTTCCAGGCTGATGTCAACGACTGTTTCTAATCTGTTGTTGAATTTTGTTAGATCGCATGATTTAACACTTTTTGAAATATTTTAACCTACTTCATGTTGTCGTACAGGTTCTAGTTGTAATTGAGTTAAACCAAACTATTTTTGATTAATCACAGTTAATTTGATTTAACAGGCACATAGAGGGCTGGGTTGGAAATAAATCGTTTCCCTAAATAGATGGAAACATCATTTGAAAACTGCATTTTGTATTTATTCTCATGAACCTTTTATGATACTAAAATTAGTTTGATGATGTGAAACATTTAAGTATGAAGCAAAAGTAAAAGCAAAACAAATCTTTGGGGGTGGTAGATGCTTATTCTTCTCACTGCGTTAGATAAGACATATGGGATTCTCATTATAAAGAAAAATGTGTTGCTTTTGTAAAAGAAGCCACTATTTATCTCAATACCAGCGCTTTCACACTTCTGGAAAAACAAATCGAAGCCAGCTTCATCAGGTCGTCCCCTGGAGCGCCTTCACCTCACCTGAGACGTCCCCGTCGCTCTCTGGCTCCTTTCTATTCCTCTGTGGTCCAATTACTCTCAGGTCGCCCCACGTGGTTTTAGGTGCGGGTGACTGTCGAGGTTTGGTGATTTAAACACTCCATCACTCCGTCTTCTTTGTCCGGCAGAGCCTGATCACTCTATCGCACCTCTTCCTACGTCCTCCACAGTGAGAGAAACAGATGCAGACGCCATCGGGTCTGTTGTAATCGCCAGTATCTTTGTGCTTCCTTACACTACCACACTTATTTCTCTTACAGGGTTTCCTCTGCAGATTTTTTTTTCTTTGCACCTCAGTTGTTAAAGGTTGTTCTATTGAATAGCTAATCTCTAAACGAAGTTACGTTCAAAATACATAACAGTATACTATCAACACATTTGCCAAAAAGATTTGTTAAAAGAGATAGTATTTATAATTCAAAAGGATCTGAGATTTTTTTTAAATCTCAAAGTTAGACCTAAATAAATGAAACATTTCATTTCTGTTTATGGAATAAATCTGTGAAACAATCTGTCTAAAGAAACAATACAATACAATGAAGTATATTAGCTCAGCAAAGTGCTGTATCATTACAAAGATATTTTTTTATTTATACACATTGCCAGTTTATTCATCAATATGGATGGTTGATTGATGCTTAATTGCTTATGGTATAAAGGACTGACTTTTGAGAGAAGGGCCAGGCTGTATGATTTTTTTTTATATTCCTTTTCATTCAAATATTTTGTTTATATCAAAAGTGGGATATTTAAATGAATGAAATAAACAAACAAATAAAAACAATTTATTTTACCAATTAAACTTATATAAATGGGAGTTTTCTAAGGCTGTTAACATTGTTGAACCTCAGCAGCAGAGGAAATTCTCAGACTCTTCACAAGTCATCAAAAAATGAAGAATTCAGTATAAATTTAAATTATTAATAAGTGTGTTCAATGAATTTGTAGTTCTTACACTTATTTTGTCTGAACGCCAGGAATACCACAAGAATAAAAGACTACAATATTTATGCATTTTACACTCCTGATAAAGAAAAAGTGATTTAATGTTTTACAAAACATTAATTTGTTTTCCTTTGGTACAAAACGATTTAATGTAGTGTTATGTCCCCTGGCTGGCTTAGGGGATATAAAGGCCTAGCATAAATGTACTGAATGAAGAGACAATTTGTTAGTAAAATAACCCCTTATACAATTACTGCAGAGTTTAATAAAAGAAATACTGGCATAATAAAAAATACTGTTCTGACATCAAACAAATTAATAATTAAGAATTTTCAATTTTATCTCAGAATTCAAAGAAAATGTCAGAATTGTGACTTTTTTTCTTAGAAGTCTGAGTCCCTCCATATTTGAACAAATATGTATTTAATCTGAGAACTCAATTCTCAGATTAAAGTCGGATTTTTTTTAGTAGCCCTAATACTTTTCCGTACAACTGAGATGTGATGGTTGAACCCACAAAAAACACCCAATATGCAGATTGCTAAAAGCGAAACCGAGCAGCATGAAGCCAAGCGGTGAGCCCTAAAACACCGTCCGCGAGCCCCTCTGCCGCCGCTACCCGGAAACATTACAAGGGCCGGAAAGGACCAACGTTAGGGGAGCACACGTCACTCACTTTTACCCAAAAAAATATATCACCGCCGACTGACCAAAAATTCTCCTCGGCCCTCTTAATAATAATCTAATGAGCTCCCCGCCAGCGCAGAGCGGTCGGTAACCAAATGGCGAGGAGGCTGCAGCGGTGTTCGTCGGCGTTGATTTCGAGCGTTCACCCAGCTCAGCATCAGTGAAAATGGCTCTGGCTAACGACTGGAAAACAGCACGCAGAAATGGAAGCGCACCGTAGCTAGCCAGCAGGCAGTTAGAAGAAGAAGAAGAAGAAGAAGGCGTGCCAGGCCTCATCCATCTACAAACTCTGCTCTGTTACTGGATGCGTAGGTAAACATTTGCTGAATATAGGTTACGCAGATGTATATGCTAGCGCTAGCATCGTCAAGTTAACGTTAGTCGGCGTGCGTTTACAATTGTGCTTAGAGAGGATGGCTAACGTTAGCAACAATGTGGCTTTTGTAAAATGCGTGTGGCTGCACATAGCCAGACACACTGAGCCGGAGTCTAACATGATGCTAAAGAGAACCGCCAAGTTTAGTTTTTCTTTTTTTCCCTCTACTAAATGTTAGCCAATGCTGTAACAGGAGCAACCGTTATTGCTCGCGCTTGAAACTAATGTTTACATGGTGAGGCGAATGGAAAGCTGGTGTTAATTTGAGCATTTCTGGTCCATTTTTTTTCTATTTTTTTTTTTTTTTTGCAGGATTGCTGATGTGCATTAAAATGAGAGGCAGTCAGATATGCATTAGATAATCTCCCTCATCTGCCAGGGGAGCTCAAATCCCCCTCCAAGGATTCATCTATTGAATTAGAGGAAACGGTAAGATTTATAGAGGTGAGCATAAACACATTTAAAGTGAGTTAAGTCTACGGAACACGGTGAACTTGAACTATCATTTAGTGACTAAATGTTTTTTCTCTATGGTTCTTTTTGAGATTTAGTTTTTTCTTTTGTGCATATATTTAAATATTTTTATAAGGTCGAGTGTTTTTTTTTTCCCTATGGGTTTTATGTATGCGACTAAAATTTTCATAAAAAGATTTTATCTGAAACATAAAAAACTACATGATGCCAAAATTATGGACGGCGGTTCAAAATTAAGATTTTTAGGGAATTACTTTTAAAGCTGTGAGAAGTTGTGACCCAAAATTACAAAAATAGCTTTAATTTAAAAATTTATTTGGATAGTATTACAAAACTGTATAAATGGTAAAAATAAGTACCAGTTAATTTACTTGTAAGAGTTGCGTTATTTAGCTTTTATAACATAATCATTACTGTTTAGTGATAAACTCTGAGATCATAATGGAAATGTGAACCTTGTAAACCTACTAATCTAAACACATTCTCCCAACATCTATCTATCTATCTATCTATCTATCTATCTATCTATCTATCTATCTATTTATCTATCTATCTATCTATCTATCTATCTATCTATCTATCAAAGAGCTTGCCTCGTTAACAGGTTCACTTGTTTAAGTTGAAGGAATACAAACTAAATCTGATATTTTAAAAAACAGTGTCCCATTGCTGCCACTCTTAAAGTACTAACAGGTTGCAGTTTGCTTTTATTAAAATCTTTACTTAGTTTAGGCTCATCTGACAAAGTTGGAATGCATCTAAGCTATTATTTTCTCTGCAGTTAAGAGCAAGGTTAGAAGTGGCAGACTCCATTGAGGGCCCAACTTGTTCGGACCACTGTCAAGTGGTTGCAAGTTTGCAAGTTTTTGTTCACACCCTTCAAAGTCCACAAGATGCATCATGTTGATTTCTTATGAATCCCCTCCCGCCGCAGGTGTTTTTAGTGAAGATGGACGAGAGAAACAATTTACAAGTTTGGAGCGGAAGGGAATAATAGTTGGAAAGTGGCATTTAATTTTTCAAATTATTGGAAGATTAAAAGAAAAAGAAAAAACAGAAGGTGTCATAGGGATATTTGCCTGTTGCATAGAACTAAAACCAAGCAGGGCGAGTTCAGTGTTTTGGTCCAACAGATACGCTTTTCCACATAAACAAACACGGCCACAAAATTCTGACCAATCACGCAATAGCTTTGCATGCAGAAGGGGGCAAGAATTTTCCCACAGGGTTTGTGACGAGAAAGGGTGGACAATAAGAGGCGGAGAACAAAATGAAGATATTTTCGTCACACAACTGCGATAGTGAGAGCCGATTTCAGCTGTTTATTCTAGTTGACTACCAGTGATTCATAGCAACTCTCTTCAACTAGTTGGCTGTCAGGATTTGTGGTAATGTAACTCAGTTATTTTGATTTGATTGCTGTCATAATCTCTCATATTCCACAAGAGAAAACTGGCTCACACGGAGCTCAGAATCACCAGCAATGGAAATGAGGTCTAATAGCTCTAAATATATTTAGAAGAAGAATTTACAATTAAAGTATATGAGTGTTTTAAGCATTTTTTTTACTACCATGAGACATGCTATGAATAATTACATAGTTACAAAATAGTATTTATCAAATCAGATGAAAAAGGAAGTAGACTGTGATGACATGACCACTTATAGGTATAGAATCAGAGTACTTAGCAGAGTGGCAAAGTCACTTGGATATATTTTGCATCAGTTAATATTTACCACTATATTTTTTTCTTACTTAGTTTGTGTGATAATGTTAATTTGGTATGTCCAAAATTGTCTGTGACAAAGATTTAAAACCTCTCTAATATCCATCCATTCTGCAATAAATATTCTGCATAAAACTCAGTTATGTTTACCATTTGTGATTCATATCAGAAAAGATTCATCATGGGAAGATTAAATGGTCAGATAATATAGTAAGGAAGTAAAATGGGTCACTCTCTTCATTGCTTTGTTAAATATGCAAAATCTGCCTCTTTTCACACAGACGCCTACAAGGTGCACAATATTCATTCACAGAGAAAAGAAAATACCTTTGTGTTTGTAGTCGGTATGAGACCAATAATAAAAACAATTGGCATTTATACAGCTACTTTAATTGGGCACCACTCCAGCAGAACCACTCTAAGGTAAGTTATTGCAAATATAAAATGTTGAATGTTTTTTTGTTTGTTTGTTGCAGATGCTACAAAAGATCAAACTTTCACATATGGCACAAATTGTTAATTTCACTCTTGCTTCAGAAATATCAATGGGTGTGTAGATTTACTGCAACTAAAGTTTGATGGTGCAAAAATTTGTTTTTGTTCCAAATTATATTTTGTAGGAAGAGATACTTTAAAACTGTCCTGCACTGTGTTAAATTTATATTTAGTGACAGTTTTAACAAATAGGTAGTAAACAGATTTTTTTAAAATAAAGGTTACATACTTCTGCCTCTATTTTAATGTTATTGTATTTTGAAGAATAATCTGTCGGTCTGCATAAGGTGATTATTATCTTAATATAAAGATATATAAAGCCCTTCTATGACTTTCACCCCTTTTTGACTTTTGTGTTTTCAGCTGTAGGAACTCCTTGGCTGAACATGGATGGGGAATCTTAGGTGAAGGAACACAGTTATTCTCAAAGGAGACAAGAAAACCATCATTTGAACTGGTTCCTCAATAAAAACCACTGTTAATTAATTTCTGATGCAGTTGGGTGGGACTCGTCTACCTTATATCTTTGATCATCAGTTTATCACCTCAGCTACCCCACTGAGTTTGGAAGTATAGTGTGGGCAGTGGATGATCAAGAGGGAGTGGCAGCACCAGAGATAAACAATCTGGAGAGATGAACTTTAAGCTGTCTCCAAAGTAAGAACATAGTAGCATAGTCCCACTCTTAGGGTAAAGTCTGTCTTTCACCAGTGAGTGGTGGGATTACTGTAGCCGCTCCTAGCGCTGGAGGTTTGGCATCTGCACCCCCATGTGCCAGTGAGTGGGAAATGTTCCAATTTGGAAAATACAATCTGGACATTATAGAGATGTTAAGTGGGCACCAGGCCCACCAGTTCAAAGGCCTTGGTTTAGATCGACAGCTACAGCATCAGCAGCAAGTGCAACTACACCAGCATCAACTCCAGCAGCAGCAGCAGCAGCAGGCTGAGTCTTCTGGAGCTCTTCTGTCTGGACTTGGCTTGGGCCCCCTGCAGGGGTCAAGAGGTAACGCCTTTTCTGATTCTGCCTCCATTTTTGCCAAGATGAGTGCCCCTCCTCCCCCACCTTTACAACAACAGCCTTCCTCATCTCAGACCTCTCGCTCAAAGTCAAGCAAGATGAGCAGCAGCAGCTCGAGTCATTCTTCAGGCTACCCGCAGTTCCTGCGCTCTTTCCACCCGTCTGAGGCAGCACTAGCACAGGAGCAGTTACACCCAAGTGTAGGCCGCTTTGAGCACTTTACAGGGGGAAGTAGCAGTAGTGGGAGTGCTGGGGGATTAGGAGGATTAGTAACATCAGCACCTCCACCTCCTCCTTTACATCCTGGCCTCTCTGTCCCCCAGGCATCACCTGGCCCCTCCTCCTCCTCTCCCTCCCCATCAACATCTGTGGCCACCTCTAACAACCCTCCTAGCAGCAGTGCAGTCAGCTCTTTGGGACACCAGTTGGTTGGAGCCCAGTCTGATGCACGGAGCCTTCACCAACAATTTAGTTGCATGTTAGCTGCTAATCAATACTTTCTTTCTGGTGTGCCTGCTAATGCTAGCTTAGAGCAATTTCTAGTTCAACAGGGAACTCATAACCACTTAGGGATTGGGTTAAGTCAGGCAGCTGGAGAGCCTAGCACTAGCCTCGCTCCACCTCCTGCTTTGCACTCCTCCCATTCACATGGCCACTCCACCCCCCAGGCCCAGCAGCCTCCCCAGCAACCTCCCCAGCAGCAGCAGCTTCCACCTCATTCCCTTTCTCATCCTCACTCTCATTCTCATCCTCACCACCCTCTCCACCCAGGCTCCCAGGCTTCATCGCTAGGTGGCTTTGATTTCCAGGGCATTCCAGTGCTTTCATCTAATCAGATAGCTTCTCTGATGCAGCAGGAAGCAGGTCTGCCCCTTCCCTTACCACTTCACTTATCTTTATCGAAGGAAGATGGTAAAGGGGAAAGCAGTGGAGGCGGAAGTAGCGGTAGTAGTAGCAGTAGTAGTAGAAGGAAAAAAGCCATGGCTGGCTATTTGCCTCAAAGAAAATCCGATAGCGGCAGTAATAGCAGTAGTGGCCATGCTCACAGTAGCAACAGTGGTAATCCAAGCACTAGTAGTAATGGAGGGCTAAGTCATGGCCAGCCCCCAGCTTTAATTGGTAGTGGGGTTGGTATTACAAATATGGGTGGAGATCCATCATCTCTTCTTGCCTCTTCATCTTCATCCTCATCTGTAGTTTCTTCTTCCTCCTCCTCTGCTCCCTCTTCCACTGCTGCCTCAGTACTGGTTACTAATGATTCTCAGCTTTCTAAATCTGATAACCAGAGCTCAATGCAACCCAACGCTTCAGAGTCTGATTCAGAGCCCATTTATAGCTGTGGAGATTGTGGCAAAAGCTTCCCTCACCTATCAAGCCTTCGCAGGCATATGCGCATGCATGAGCCAACCACAGCAGGTACTAGCAATACTGCCACTACAGGCCCCAACCCCGTTTACATTAAAACTCAGTCTGACCCAAGCCTTCCCCATTCGACCCAAGAAACTCCCCAACCCTCGTCAAATTCTTGTCCTAGCCCAGACAAAATATTTCATTGCCCTGATTGTGGCAAAGGCTTTAAGAAAAAGGGGCACCTGCTGCAACATGGAGTTATACACTCTTCAGCCCGCCCATATGGCTGCTCCACCTGCTCTCGAGCTTTTAATCGTAGAGAGTCTCTGACACGTCATGAGAAGATTCATGAGGAAAAGCCATTCCGATGTCCTGCCTGTGGTCGTGCCTTCCGAGAGAGCACCTCTCTTCTCAACCATGCTGCCTCAGGCACCTGCGGCAAGCCAGGTAGGGGACCCAAACACCGGGGCAGCAAGACAGGAACTGATGGTGAGGACAGAGTCGGGGGAGGGGGTGGAGGAGGTAATGGAGGAGGGGGAACTTATCAAAGCAATAGAGGGGTTATTTATGGGAAAACTGAGGAAGAGGATGGTATAATCATTGTGAGTGAAGGAGAACCTAAATCAGGTTTAGGATGTGATGGTCTGTTTCAATCTGGAAGGGGAGGGAATTCAAATGACAGGGACAGAACAGATGGTAAATACCCCACTGACTACTCTCGGAATCGTTACACAGGCTACCATGATGACCACCGTTCTCAAGGTAATCCATCTCCGTGCTACTCTGGTGCCTCCCCCTGTGGAAGTGGGATGGCGGGCCCAGCTCTGAGAAAGGCTCCCTTGGCCCCAACTCTGCATCCACACTCACAGAGCCACAACCAGCACCACCATCCGCAACAGCAGCCCCACCTGCCTCTTTCTTCTCTACTGGATGACTCAGAGGATGATGTCACTAGCTCTGTCAATAATGCAATCTCTGCAATAACAGCAGCTAGCAACAGCGGAAATAGAGGGGATGATAGGGGAGACATAATAGGAGGTCTGCTAGGTGGTCTTGGTTTGGGACCTCTAGGCTCACCTTCCTCCACGTCTGGCATGGATAAGAATTTCCGAAGTGGTGGGAGCCAAGAGGCTATGAGCAGCAATCCACAGAATCCTACTACCAAACCAAAACGTCCTCGCAAACCAAGAGCTAAAAAAGATCCTGCAGCTGGTGGACAGCCCCCAAAACGTAGGCAGTACACCCCCAGAATGGGGCCCAGCGGGCTCCCACGCACTCACCTTTGCAGTGTCTGTGGCAAGGGGTTTGCACGCCGCGAGACTCTGCGCAGGCACGACCGCATCCACACTGGTGAAAAACCCCATCATTGCACCATATGTGGAAAGTACTTCAGAGAGGCTTTTCACCTCAGCAAGCATCAAACAGTCCACTCTGGTGCAAAGAATTACAAATGCACAATCTGTGGGAAAGAGTTTGGTTACTCCCAGAGCCTTAGGAGGCACAGCAAACTCCACCAGAAAGGGGAGCTGGAAGAGGTACCCACAACACCAGCTCCAGAAAGCCTCAACAGCTTTAATCCAAATACTCAATGTAGCGTGGCACAGGACAGGAGCCAGAATCCAGCACCAAGCACCTCTTCCTATTACCCCTACTCTCAAGACGTCAAGCCTCAAGACTCCAACCCTCAGCAACAGCCTCCCCCTCCACCCCAGTCACAGCCTCCACCGCAGCCTCGACTCTACACCTGTGCTATATGCTGGAAATCCTACCGTCATCACTTCCAGCTAACTGCCCATCACCAGATGGTTCATGAAGGTGGGGGTGACAAGTTATTTTCCTGTGAGGTATGTGGGAAACAGTTTGCCTACTCAAATAGCCTCACTCGACACAGGCAGTCTCAGCATGGAATTACCCGAGCTGATCAGTCTAACTCCCAAGAAGGCAGCAGTGGGTCTGGAGAAAACAGAGGTGGGAGTGATGTTAATCAGTCAGCTTCTGAAAGTGAGGCTGCCACCAATGCCCTGCTTCAGATGGCTCCATCCACTGAAGGCCATGGAGGGCAGAGTCTTAGTGTTGTCACTCATAGTCACCAGCAGCCACCCCCACAACCACCAGCTGGTTACTCCCCCCTCTTTTATGATGTTGCAACAGCCCAATCCTCCACTTCCAGTGCTCCATCCTATTCTCAGCCACTCCCCCCAAACTCCACAATCATGCCCCCACAGCACCCACATTCCCCTGCTGGGGTGAAAGGAGAGCACATTTATCCAGCCGGATCCCGTAGCCGCACGCTTCACACCACTGCCCCGTTTCAGCCCCTCACTGAACTGCCCTCCACTGAACATCACCATCTGCATCACCATCATCACCTCTCCCACCATCATCCCCATCATCAGTTAGACACCCAGGCGCACCAACCATTTGAGTGCAACATTCCTCTGCCCCACGATGAAATGAGACGACACAAGAAGAAAAAAAAAAAGTCCGACAACAGAGAATGGAGGAAAAATAACTGGGAATCCCAAGATTTAGCGAGATTTGATGGAGTCAAACGGAAGAAAAAGATAAGCTGTACAATAAGAGGGCAGCAGAATAAGAAACAAGGCTCTCTTCGTTTGACGATTAAGCGAGGGGGAGGATCTGGTGGTGGTGGGTATAGGCTTATCAACACTGGAGGAATGAAAGTACAGATCCTGTCATCTCTCCAAGTTCCAGTGAAACGGTTCGGATGTCCCATATGCCCCAATTCCGTATTTTCCCGCAAAGCAGGGCTGCTGATCCACATGGCAGTTAAACACCCACGAAAGGCCTTGAGCGATCAGGATCGGCTGAGGTGCAGAGTGTGTGGGAAGCAGTCTCACAGGCCTTTGACAGCCTTCATCCATCGAGCCTCCCATCGTGCCAGAGGGACTTTCTCCTGCCGTCACTGCTCCACTCGCTTCTGGAACGCTACACTTCTTCACAGGCACAAAGCGTCCTGCCGCCGCAGGGCTAAAAGACTGCAAAGAGGAGATGCTAAGAGGCTGAAGCTTTCGAAGAGACCCGGAGAAAGACAGACACACGACAGTCATGAGGAAATGCCATTCTTACAAGAACCGTACAGATATTGATCCTGGCGTCTGAAAGAAATGGCAAACAAGAGGGATTTTTGTTGTTCAGTTCTAAAATAGAAAAGAGAGAGGTAAAAAAGGGACTGGCAAAGGCATCTACTGCCTTTAGGAGAATTCGCCTCTTTTTCTGTTGCATCTATTCTATTAGAATGAGTGTGTTAACAACTACTGTAGAACATTATATTAAATATCACCAGAGATTCTTCCAGGTTATATTGGAAGATGTTCAAAGGTGTTTTCAAAGACGTGACTGTTTCCATAGGATCATAAATTAACCCCTTAAGTGCATTGACACTATGCTTGGCTGACACTGTGCAGTTATCTAGACAAGTTAGGTGAAATGACCTGCTAATGTATCTTCCCCTTCCACAACTAAAGTTCCCTGCTACACCTCTTGCTGTATGATAACGTCTCTGCTGTGTATTTTGTCTTGTTGTTGTTCACTTAGAGGCTCTGAGGAGTTTTTTATGTAAAGTGCATTTATTAGGAATAGGGACATGGGGACAAAAACCTTTTTTTTTGTTAATAGTATGTCAGTGCATGTTTGTTCTATGGTCAAGTTTTTTGCTGAGGTTGTTAAAACACTCTTGCAGTATGTGATGGTTTATTCAGTATATCCCCAAAGGTTTGTAGTGTAAAGTTGATTTGAGAGTTGCCCCTATATTCCTTAGTGATTTAATCACATATAGATGAAATGTAAGTTTCTGGTAATTAGCATTACAGTAATTCCTCTCCTGCCAAAATGAAGAAGCCTTGCTTACGGTGTTCACTTTACGTTGTTTATTTGAGGATATTCCTAGCTTTTATACCACAGGATTAAAAACAGGTTAAACAAATCGACTGTAACATGTTAATCTCATGTTATTTGTATGCTCTTTTTAGCAGTGATTATTTTTACAGTACTTCTTCAAAGTGTGTTTAAAAACAAGGACCTATCATGATAAACAAATGTAATGTATTTGTATGTAACCTAATCAGTCTTCATGCCAGTCTTCTACTTACCCCCTTATACGTTTGAGTTGTTTGCTGATCTGCAATCAAGTTTTCACCGTCAAACCTTGTTTTTTTTTTTTGTTCAACTCAATCTGATGAATTACATTTTTAAGAACATCGTGTCACTTTATCCACATATGAAATGTTCATACCCGTCAAGTTTTTGGTTTCCTAAAAAAAAAAAAATTCTAGTTTTAGTAGATTTCTATCACATTATTTACTGAGAAGTCAGTAGTTGATTATATTTCAGCAATGAATAAACCTTAAGTGTAATCATTTGTTTCTCTTTTATTTCATATCAGTAACATACAAGCAATAGAGTATAGTACAAGAAAAAGAGTGAACCTTATCCAAAGTTAGCAATTCATTGAGTGAACCAAAGTCTTTCAGGATGTAGTTACTATAACAATAAATTTCATTGTGTCAATTGCTTGAGGATATTTAATGGTTTTCAATAATCAACTTTAACACTGTCCATCCAGTCAGGCACTTTCTACACCAGCCTTGTAGGGGGTTTGGTTGCTTCCATGTTCAGTGGTTGGGAGGTCCAAAGAGTTTTTCAGGAAATATAAATATTACCCTGGAACAACAAAAAGCCCTTTTATTGAATCACTGTGCCAGTGCAGCAGGGAATGGAGGTGGCTCTGCTGGGGTGTTAAAGTCCAGGTTGTTTTGATGCCTGGCTTCAGCTGGTCTTCATTGTTGGCTCTGGTATCTGGTCTATTAGGCATTAAATAGAGGGAGTTCAGGTCAGGTGGCTTCCCTGCTTATCAGCTTACCACACTTGTTTTTTTCTTAACTTTTCATTAACACAATTGGATACTTCAGGCTGTGAACAACTTATTTAGAAATGACATTTTGCTGTTTATTATTTTAAAGTCAGTCCTGCGAAGGGTTGTGTGGGCTATAGCAAACCAAATACTTCTGTATGAAAGCTTCAGAACTGATCAGTGGTTGAATATATATTGATCTATGTGTGAAGAATTAGTAGGCTATGGGCTTATTTCTTTGAATTGAACTAATAAATTTAATTTTCACATTTTTGAGACGCTCCTTTAGCTGCTATGAAAATAATTGGCTCTCACTCGTGGCGCCACAAGATGGCAGTAAGCAACTCGCTATAGTGATCTTGGCCTGGTGGGAATGAGTTGCGCGGTCACATGGATGAAACTGTGATAGGAGAGGTCTGGTGAGGCTGGGTGCTGGATCAAGTATGTGAATGATGTGGCTGTTTTTGTTTACTACAGGATTAATACCTCACAGTAACCAAAGTAATCTAGCAGCCGTGTCAAAGTTATTTTTAAAAAAATTAAATGACGTAAAGTTTGAGCTTTCTTCTGATGTACATTTAAATATGGAGCAGTAAAGCAGAGTTTGGGATTTATTTTGCTTGTACTTTTAAACATATGTGATTGATACATTTTAATGTGAGGTTCACTGATCATCAATCAATAAGGGACATTGTTGATCTGGGATAAGTGGAATCAACAATCTTACTGCCTAACGTGTTGACGCACTGTTATTAGTTATCCGTACAACAGCCATGAAATGCATTGCTATGTTGCCATGTCTAATCTTCTTGAACCTCTGCATGAGTAAGGAGGAAGACAGGTGAATTCCTGTGGCGCGCTTTGTTTTCGCACGCGCTTTGCAATGTACAGTAGACGAGACAAACCCTCGCGCTCTCTTCCCTCTCCTCTCTCTGGTCTCACGCGGCAGTAGCATGCACGCGGGGGGGAATCCAAGCGGGCGGGTTTGTTCGACCTATTTCTGGCCAATGGCTCTCTCTCCGGGGGCGGGGTAACCGCTGGATTAGGCCAATCAGAGCCCGGAGCGCGAGCGGACAAGGCTCGCTCTTCGCGTGTCTCACCCACGTGAGCTGGAACAGCTATTGTACGCCGGCAGGCAACGTGCAGAAGCGTTCCTCTCTCCTGAAAAAAACAGCACACTCACGTTTTCCGTGGATTACAAGGGAAACTGGAAAAGTCGTGCAATTGTGACCAACCATTATAAAGACGGGAAACCTAATTGAACTAGAATAGTCCGAGGTTCAATTCTGTAGGTTTTACAATGCAAAAAATAAACATACGTTTATAAATATTAATGTTTTTGATATGTATTATTCAAAGTTCACACTAACTAAAAAAAAAAGCATGTACCCATAATAAAACTGATTTCAAATATTCTGTTGCTGTAACGAGAATTAAAAAGAAAAAATACGAAAACAAAACGAAGTCATACTGTCTATATCAGTCAGACAAAACAAACTGTATGGCAAGCTAATTTAGCATATAATAGCTTGATTAAGCTCTTCTAACCAGTACAGTGCAACATGTTCAAATATTATGGTGACATAGTGTCACCTATGTCCATTTATTTTAATTCTGATACCCCTTGAGCCAGGTGACTCATGAATTGATGACATTACTATCCCTGGTCAGATGAAAATAACTCAAAGTGACCTCCTCGTGTTTATTATTTGTTGGTCATTAAAGCACGTTTTCACAGTAAACTATGAGCAGAATATAGAAAACTGGTTTAGATTGTCAGTTGTTAAAATGGGAATCAAACTCCCCTCAGTCAGACGTGGACAAACTCAGGCAAAGTTGGTAGAAAATGTCCTGGGATAGAGGTTACAATTTAGTAACATGAACTTGACCACGAAACAACCAAAATTACAAAAGTACAGACTGGCAAAAGGCTAAAATGAGCACCACCCTCTGGTATAAAATGGTGGTATGAATTGGTGAATTGGCTGAGAGCCTGCATCAAGTTTATATACTGCAACAGAGACTTTTAGTACTTGTTTTAAAACCAATCTTTTGTAGTCAAATCCAAATATGATCAAGACTTGGACAAAAGTCTTGATCGGAGCAATGCATTATTCTGAAATAATATTCCATCCTGCATATGACAGAATGTCCAAATGCAATGTTTAAAATTATGAAACTATTACAATGAACATGAACAGATGTCAAATAATACTCCTTCAAGTTAAAGATACCTGTGTCTTCGTGCATGTTGGCAAAGATGACTTTTGATATCTCTGTTTTGAAACATGACTTACTGAAAAATAAGCAAACAAATTTGAAAGAATTTTATTTCTGGGATTATAAGGTGCCACCAAAACATATGATTTAATCTCCTCCAGGCCTGTTGACCTTATGAAGGTGTGATTTCTGTGTGCTCTAAGTCTGAAGAGAGAAAAATGTAGAGAACCCTGACTGACAAGGAGGGACTAAGAACCAATATCATGCGAGAGCTCAGTAAAATTATTAACTTCATGTTGTTGTTTTTTTCATTATTTAATATTTGAGTTCCAGCCAGCTTTGTTTGTTTTGCCTCTGTGTACCAGAAACCCAGATGATCGGACTGAATTACTTACTGTCCATGATTCCAAAGAGAGGAACAATGCCTGTGCCACATGAAAACAGCTGGTGTCTTTCTGATGAGACGATCTTGTAGTCAGATTGAATTAACATGCAGAGGGTCCATATTCACTTACGTCAGGTAGTTAGAAACCCAAATTGTCTGTGAGAACTTCAATTTACTTTTCAGAGACATGCACATTTATAAATAAAGTCAAATATTTAATCCTCTACTGATACTCCAAGCTTTTAATCTGTTTTCTTCAGATTTTTTTCTTTAACTAATAGTTAAATGGTTTGTTTTATGTTTAATGTCTTTATTTAATTAATCATGTTGGTGAGATTTTAATAGATTATCTACTTTATTAACAGTGAGTTTCAATATAAATATTCAGTTTCCATCTTGTGTCAGTATATTTTTCATATTTTAATATATTGATCACAATCTTTTCTAAGTGTGCAACTAAGACTCCCTGTGAAAAATATGTAAACATAATGGCCTTTCAATCTCCACACCACAGGTCTTTAGAGTACCCAAAGTACGAGTAGCAGTACTTCAAAATACTTCAGTAGCAGTAAAAAGTAACTACCCAACATATTACTCAAGTAAGAGTAAAAGATTATCTGGTTAAAAGTCAACTCAAGCATTGAGTAACTGATCAAAAAATGTGATTAAATATATAAAAATGGCATCATCAGACAAAACTGTTATGTCAAAATGACTACAAAATAACAGATTCAAGTTTTTTCAAACTAATACTTACCGTCGGTAATTCTGTGTTGTACAACAGGGTGAAGTACTTCCAGTGCTAAATGGCCCGGCAGACTCAGCAGCTAAAAAAGAACATAAGAAAAACAAACCTTGTACACAAACAAGAAATCTCACTTTAACTTTAGCTGTATGCGTGTCTGTTTCTCACTCGGTTTTTTTCTTAATTTGTTGAAGTTACTCACAGTGGGTAGAGTATCCAGAAATCTTGCTCAAGTAAGAATAGAGATATAAAAATATTACTCAAGTCAAAGTAAAAAGTACAGTGTGGTAAAACTAATCGAGAAAGTAATGTTTTTCCAAGTATAATGTAACTTACTACCCACCTCTGCTCTACGCCATATTTCAAGAATATAATTGACTATTAAGTGGTTAAGTACATTAGTACGAAAGGGTTTCTAAGAAATGGAAACAAAACGGACAGAAATTGGCAGGAGTGATGAAATGACCCTGAGGCCAGGGGGAAGTTTGTTTTGATTTTATGTCACAACAACCTGCCATACACAGCCTGCTCTCCTCGAGGTGCGCACGAGGGTAGGTGTGTCTCATAAATAAATGAGTGATCTAGCCAAATCCGCGGCTACGCCCCTCTCGCCTGTTCCGCGAGGCGTGACGTCACGTGAACTGCCCGTGTCCGTTCCAGCTGAGCGCGAGAGGCAGAGGACGATCGGACGTGGACGTCGCGCGGCCCCAACGCAGATCCCAGCCCGTGCGCCCGTGACTGCATCCACCGGATGAGGAAAAAAAAAACAGTAGAGACAGAAAGAAGAAACGAGCCGCCCTCCTCCTCCTCCTCCTCCGCCTGCTCCTCCTCCTCCCCCCCGCTGACGGACAGCAGAGCGCCACAGCAGAGAGGACAAGCAGCAACACAACTTGTCATCTGACCAACACACAGCTATTCCTTTGACCGCTGCTGCTTCTTGTTTGTTTTTCTACATGCACTCTTTTCCTACGAGGTTATTCTTGCTGTAACGGCGGAAGGATTTTGTTGTTGTTGTTGTTGTTGTTTGGTTTTTGTTTTGGGATTTATTTATTTTTTCCGAGTCCAGGACGAGAAATTCGGGATACCGCTTCGCAGTTGTGAGTTGTGACATTTTGTTTTGCCTCCGCTGTGCGGTTTTATTGCTCTTTTATAGACGGTATCAGCCTGACTGTCCCTCTCACTGCAACGTCTCGATCTACTCTACAGTTTAATAACATCCAATAACAATGGAGTACTTTGAAGAGAATTTTTATACAAGGAAATAAGGATCTCTATAGCAACAACTGCAAGGTAAATAGTTTCACCTCATTAATAATGTCTTATGAGTATTTTACACAGTGTAACTGTGATATGAAAGCTATTTTATTCATCATGAATTCATCTTAAATCAAGTTTTCTCTCTCTGTGTGTCCATCACCTTTCACCCCTCCTGCATACAAACAAACAGCCCGCCAGTATACTTGTCCTATTGGTAGGTTCTCTGGTCAGATTGCCTCAGTACTTCAGGTGCAACCCCCCCTCCCTTCCCTCCAGTCCAGGATGTCCAGGCAACTCTCCCAGCTTCCGACCCCTGACCTGCCAGCTGGTGCAAGCCCACACTTTGGGAGTTGTACTCAGCCTGCAGGCTCCCTCACTGGGGGCCATGTTAACTCCATAGCCGGTTTAAAGTCCCTCCTGCAGCAACCCATGAAGGGAGACCACCGGCTGAAGAATCCTTGTGACTCAAAAGGTGAGGAACTTTGTCTGTCTTTGTGTTATGCCAGTTCCACCCATTTTTGTTGTAGTATCACCTTGAAGCAGTTGATTCACTCACAAAGCTTCACACCCCAGTCTCATGTGCCAGCACACATGACTGGGATGACTTCTCCATGACCCTCATGAGTATTCTCCTGGATTATAAACCCGGCTGCAGTTTAAAGTTAGGATCCAGATTACAATGGAATTGTTGAGATGTTTCACCTTAAGCTGCTCTGCACAATGCACACAAGCACCTTCTTTGCCAGACAGAAGTACAGTCATTGTGAGATTTGTTCAGGAACTTGTTTTCATGTTCTTGTAGCAAATTATACTGCAGTTCGACTACCATCTGGTCCATCTGGGCGTTTGTGTTTATGATTGTGTAATAGAGATTTGGAGAATAAGTGCATCCACCTGCCATTCTGAGTAGCTTTTGCATGCATTTGTAATCAAAATCTCTAAAACAAACATTTTTTTGTTGTTGCTTTTCTTCTATGGCAGACAAAGACAGGCTGGACCTAGACGAGGATTCTTTGGGAGTGTGCTCCATGAGGAATGGCAATGGGATAGTCAGCAACAACAGCAGTAACAGCTGTGGAGGTGGCAGTGCTGGAGGAAATGGCGGCTCGGGCTTCAACCAGTTCCTGGGACCTCTCATGTGGGATCGCACCCTGCCTGCAGACGGCGGGCTCTTTCAGCTCCAGTACATGGACTTGGAGGAGTTTCTGACCGAGAACGGAATGGGCAGCATGCACAACAACAACAGCTCCAGCTCGGCCCAGATCCCCTCACAGAGCTCCCAGTCGGCCGTGCCCAACCAGAGCTCCCAGTGCCTACCGCCCTCATCGCCGCCTGGATCTTCGTCCTCATCGCCCTCTTCCTCGTCTTCGCCATCTCTCATTGGCCTGGAGGTGGCCCAGCCGCAGAGTCAAGGAGCAGGAAGCGACTGTCTACATGGTGAGTTGGTGGTTATTGGAAAAAAAAGATAAAAGTTGTGATTTGTTTGAGTTTGCAATTTTATTCCCACATGATTTCCATGCAAGCATCCATAAATATCAGCATGTTTGGAAACATGACTGAACGCAAGTGAAGTTTTTATATTATACAAATATTTTGTACTTTTATGCAATAGCAGAACTATTGCCAAAATGACCCTCATTAATATTTAAAAAGTGTGCAATTTTTTTTGTTTATTGCAATGGTTATCACAAAATATAACAATCAAATTTTATCTCCATATCGCCCATTTCTTCACGCCATTTTTCAGGTTTGTCTTCACACAAATGGTTTGTGAAGACCATTCATAAATGGTCTTCACAAACCATTTATGATCTGCTATCTTCCATAGCAGATCTTCCATCTGAAGATATGGAAGATGCTTCCATATCTTCCATAGCAGATCTCCCATCTGATACTTCCATACCTTCCATCTGCTATGGAAGGTATGGAAGTATCTTCCATTGCAGCAGCGATGGAAGATACTTCAACACAGCTTTTAATAGTTTACAAGCTTAAAAGGACAAAATGTCCCACGCTACTGATTTCAGATTATTTAATGGTCGCTTAAATGCAGCCAAGGCTATGTAGTGTCTGTCATTTGGTTCTTCTTTGAGTTTAAACAAATAGCAGTGACAAAGCATTTTTCTGTGGTCTGGGGTCACAGTGAAGGCATGAGATAGAGTCACATGGCCCTAAAGGCAAAATCTAATTTAAACATAAACTACAGGATTTAGGTTCCTAGTGAAAAGTTGGTTGAGTTTTTGGGGGAAGCTGTAAGACCACCGAGGGATAGTACTCAAGAAAACTCTTTGGCTTTTTTGATGAGTCAACTCCACAGCAGTGACGAGAGGCTTTGCTGTAGCTTGGAATGTGATCTATGTACAGCAGTGTACAGTGCGATCAGCAAGCTCCCTCTCTCAGCCAATAATTGATGTGCATCAGGGTCAAAACACTGCCGGGTGAGGGAAAGACACAGTGAGAGCAGTGTGCAGAGTGTTTGCAGTGGTGCGTCTTTAATCTCTCCCTGCTTCACACGCCACGGCCATGTGCACGCGTCGGTACACGTGAAGAGGATGGGAGTATTGCAGTGAGGGAACTAGAGGCAGGGCCAGGCCGAGACGGAGGAGGAGCCCCGCAGAGAGGAGGGGGAGGAACAGAGCAACAGGAAGAGTTTCCTTCCCTGTGCTGCTGGACTGTTTTTGCATTACCACGATTATTTACAAGTGTAAAGTGTTATTAGAGAAGACTGCAGGGATTGTGTGGAAGATCATCAAACTGACTAGCTTTTAATTGCTTTATAAGTTAAAAAAAGAGGCTTCTGTCATTGTTAGAATGCTGTTGTACAAGTTCTATAGAGTTTTTTTTATCCATCACATCTCCTCTAGATAAAAAAATCCAGATATTGACTATCAGAACATGTGAGTAACAGAGCGCACCAAAACTAGTTTGCACATCATCCAGCATCAGAGCCACCCAGAACAAAGGGCACGCAGTTCAAGAAAACCTTCTACCAGGTGGTTGGGCTAACTGGTTCCTGATGTTGGGCTGCTGAAGCATGGCACAAGCAGTCTAGCTCTCCTGCTGTAAAGTGATGGTAATCCTGCCGATTGGGCAATATGGCCATTGTTTTACTGTGATTAAGGCGTTGGCATTTTTGAACACCGAGATTAGAAGTAAACAGTACGCACCTTGTATAAAACTATGCCCTCATATCACCAGCATATTGTACTGGCACAGTGTACAATAGATATGTGGTTTCACATGGTTAACAGGTAGTTATGGTTACTCTTAAAAAAACATATTTTTGTACAGAGATAGTTAAATCAGTGTATATATTTGTGCACTCATTGGGGTAAAGTAACCAGTTGTGGGCCTAAAGTTGGTTGGGGTTAGTGTATGGCCCTTTATTGGCCCCATCTAAAGAAAGAGATTTTAAGAAGGGAGGGGGGTGGTTATATAACACTTCCATTTGTAAATCTTTCTTTTGACCTAAGTTTTATTACAATATAACGGTTATTGCCTTGATAACTGATTTGATTATTTGACTCAGATCGATCAGGTTAATTTGTTGTTGTGGTTATAGTTTACACAGCGGAACAAATACACACAGTACGACTCTTGGTAGGCAGTTTGTATAGTTGTTAAGTTATATGAACACGAGTTTGTTTTTAATCTCCAAAACAAAAACAAAAAAACATTTCTAAAATTATACCCATTTCGTGTTATTCTAAAAGTTAGTAAGATGTATATTATGTTATATAATAGTGTTTTTTTTATTCGTGAAGTTTTTGTAAATAATTCAGGTACTCTGAAAAACGTGCGCACCTTTTCATGAAGGCTGTGTGGAAAAAGCTCACCTCTAAATCAGCTGCAGGCTCAGGAATGTTTGCAAGTCTCTGGCACTGAGAAGAGCAGCTCTCTGCTGCCCTCTGGTGGCCATCATGACGATGTTCACATCTTTTAAATGTTTACCACTAGAAAAATCATCTCAGTGTGAGTACTTATTTTAACTACATTTGCTCAGATTGTGCCGATTTCCAGTTTTCACCAATTTCAAAATTAAACTTTAGCATACCAAATGAAAAACATGCTGCTAATTTTTTTTTTCATGGAACTAGTAGCTTTGAATCTAAATCTAAATTAAAAGAATGACAACACTGTCACCATTTGGGAGAGATTCTCAGATTCAAATCTCTGGCCAGTTTATTCACTTTAACCTCTGTAGGATTATTGTTCATTAATTAACTTAATTCATCTTCTCCTTTATTTCCAGGTGGTCAGACGAGTATGAACGATTCCTGCGAATCACCTTCTTCCTCCTCTTCCTCCTCCTGTCCTCCTTTGCTGACGCCCACGGGAAGCGGACCGGATGCGATTGGAATGTTTGAGATGGATCAGTCAGACATGGCCATGTCCAGCACCTCTGGAGAGCAAGACTTTGACCCCAGAAGGCATTCCTTCAGCGAGGAAGAGCTGAAACCACAGCCTATGATCAAAAAGGCACGCAAGATCCTGGTGCCTGATAACATGAAGGTGAGTCCAGAAAGAAAACTCAGATTCTGTTGTTTTTGTTTCTTTATTGGATGTTAGGTTAGAGGCAAAATGAAAAAGGAGAACAAATTTCAATCAACTTCTGCAGGATTTTGCTGATTGTTTGTTAAATGCACATGAAAATGAGCTTTCTGGTGTTATCCATGACATTTCAAGAGACCAAAATCTGCACATTGGATTTTCACTGGACAGACGCCCTCTGCTCAATAGACAAATGAGGAAATAACACTTTTAGCCGTGATTCACTTTTAAATGAATCACAAACTAACCTGTGATACAAATGAGTAACACAGTGCAGAAATAACTGACCTTCATAACAGATTATTCAGAAAAAGGCACACAGAGATCTCTGCTCATATTTAACAAATAAGTATGAAGTTCAGAAATGTTGCCTTTACAGAAAACTGCAAAAGTTTGTTTAGCTGATAATCTGTTCTGTACATGTTTTAGCTTTAAGAATACATGTTATTTTATGGATAAAAGGTAAATTAGCGTAGCACCAAGAATCACTCGATTTCCAGAAACCCCAAAATCTTTTTCCGATTAGTAAACACGTAGGTTCCAACAAGACTCCTTAATGTGAAAGTTTTTACTACATTTACCATAGACTGTTAGCTATTTTGTTACTTATATTAGTTATTTTGTTGGCTATCTTTAGTGTTAAGAAGGTGTAAGCACAGAGATGTAGGAAGTTGTATTTTCTACTGTGTTTCTGAGGTTAATTCTGGCTGCGAGACAGCGAGAGAGAGCAAGACCTTCAGCAGATTCCAAATGTAGAATGTAAAGTCTGCAGTCATTTGTCAAAAACGGTTAAATCCTGTTATTCAGAAACTGTTCTGACACACAGTGTGACGTCTCTACTATAAATAATCATTAACGCTTAATGCATGGAGAGTATTTTGAAAGATTTTGCTGTACCTTATTGTATTATAATTCTTACAGAAAATTTGAAATTGGCCAAAATCGGTAAAAGGAAAGACGTTTGGTTGAGTATATAGTTTCACTACGTCACAGTGGTCATCAGCTCTGGTCCACTGGTCCCACAATCCTGCATGTTTTAGATACAATTTATATGATTGCATTCGTTTTTTTTAACCATTGAGTCAACTTTTGCAGAAACCTGATAATAACTCATTGATTTAAATTAGGCACATGGCAACAAGGAAACATCTACAAATGATTAACACTGAGCTGAACTGAGAGCTTTCAATGTTACGGTTCTTTGGTGACCTTCTGGATGAGCCATTGGCTCCACCTTGAAGTTATTCTGATTGGCCAGCCACTCCTGGTGCATGTTTATGTTGTGGATAGTGACTGTCATTGTGGTTCAGTGGAGTCCTAACTCCCTAGAAATGGCTTTGTAGGCTTATCCAGTATATCAGGACATGATGTGTTGCTTTTTGAGATATCTTAATTGATTCCTATTTTATCAGGGTAAGTGAAATCGAACCAAAAAATGCTTTTGGTTCGAAATCATGTTAATTCATGATTTTACCACGAGGGGAAATTATTTTTACACAAGTTTCACTAATTAATTAAAGAAATATGTTTGTCAGAACAAGCAAAAAAACAGAAGAACTTTGTAAGGGGGAAAACTGTAGATCCTTGTCTTCAAGTTTTCATTTGTGTTTGTTGGTGAAAGCTCACTCACATGCTAAAACCACCAAATGTCCTTCCTGTGTTTGTTCCCCTAGGACGAGAAGTATTGGACCAGGAGGTACAAAAACAATGAGGCGGCAAAGCGTTCCCGGGACGCTCGCCGCCTGAAGGAGAACCAGATTTCGGTGCGGGCCGCCTACCTGGAACGAGAGAACGCCGCCCTCCGACAGGAAGTGGCCGAGATGCGGAAAGAACTGGGCCGCTGCCGCAACATCCTTAGTAAATACGAGAACCGTCTTGGCGACCAGTGATGGAGGAAAAATCAGGAAGAGGAGACAAATGAAACTTGAGACTCCAAATTACCGGGATGGTTTGACAGACTCAATGAGTTGAAAATCATAAAGAGAAGGACACTGACGATTAAAACGATGAATGTATAAGTCAAGGAAAAGGGTTGTGTACTGAAGCTCAGGTGTCTTGTTTTGTTGAGCTATTAAAAGTGATTGATGGAGAGAGAGAGTAATTTAACTGATTAAAAAAAAGATGTGACTTTTAAGGGTTTTGTTATTGGAGAATTGTATATTTTTATAATACTTAAGAAAAATTTAGAGGGAGAGCAAATGCAGAGAATAATTTTGTATATTTTCTACATGTTTTGGACACAGAGATGCAGAGAAGCCATGGTGAACATCATTTTCTTTTAGATGAGTCTGGAGTTGTCAGCCATTGATGCTTTAGTCACGATGCAGCAGCACGGTTGAGGACGTATGTAATAATTTGTAATATAGAGAGCAAAAATTATCTTAAAAATCGTATTGTTGAGCATTTTGTGGATTTTTTTCTCGAGCACTTCCTTTTTTCTTTTTTTTTTTCCTGTCACGTAAAGGTCACTGAGCATGCTCAGTAGAGACAGAATGAGAGACACGAGGTGTATTCAGCACTTGTCTTGACCAGGTCTTGTGTTTTTTTTTTTTCTTTTTATCTTTTTAATAGACAATTTCACCCTGTCGACTGGTGCATATTTCTGAAATCCGTTTATATCTGGATCTGTTTTTTTTTATTTTATTTTTTTTATTTCTCTCTCTCAGCGCAGTGCTTTGTGATGTTATGGAGCCCTGGATAGTCCTGCTCCTCTGCATCCTCTTTGAATCCATATATCCATGCTTCTATTTCTGCTTGCTCCCACGGTTAAACTCTTCCCATACAGTGTTGTAACATACTCTAAAACCAGCCCCCCACCAGTTAGGCGCAAACCGATACTTCACTGTATTAAATAATCACACTTTAGAAGGAGAAACATTTTGAGTGCCCCCCTCCCCCCATTGACTGGAATAGTGTAACATTTTCCCAGATTTCTGGGACAAACAAAAGCCAAGATTCCCCGTGTGGATCCACAGAGCTCGTTGCTATTTAGTGCTTTTTCCCAATAGCCACCTGTCTGCTTTCTACTGTATCTAACAACACCTACACAAGGGCATGGTACACAGTGTTATTATGTTCCTGGGGGAGGGATGACTAGCGAAAGTGTGTGATTTTAATCCCTTTAATGACCATGATGGTAGTTACCATTACAGCTATTGTTATTGTTATAATTATGATGATTACCCTCTTATTGTTATTATTCTATATTACTGAATGTTTTTCTTTCTTTGGAGAGACATGATCTGTTGCATCTAGAAACATCTTTTTGAGTGTTCCTCGGAAATACTCGCCCTCGGACGTTCACTTCTGCTCCGGACTCCACCAACACCACCACTGTTTCCTCCGCCCCAGTGGGTTTCACAAACTCGACTCATGGGCCTGAACGTGACGTTCATGCAGACTTATTTTACCTTCGTCTTCTGTTTTCGAGCTGCGTAAGGACTGTGCACACGACTGCAATGCTCCTCGGCGGTTCCGTACAGCCTGTATCATCATCTCAGTCAGTGATCGTTTGCTCTACCCAACGAGATCCGGTTTCCAATATCCTCACAGATGTGGTTGGTGAACCTTGTAGTGACTGCTGCATAAATAGTGTTCATGGTGCCCAACCCCTCCTCCCTCTCCCCAGCCAGTCTGAGCTGGCTGGTTTTGGATGTAGTTGCAACTTCCCAAACAAAACAAAGCAAAAAGAAAAAAAAAACAACAACAACAAAAAACAACAAAAAAACACCAATAAAAGATTGTTCTCATCCACTCCTGCTCTGTTTTGACTGTTTCTTCACAAGTTTGTGTTTCACATTAGCTAGCTCCATCTGGAAATAAAGTTGTGTTTCTAGAGGGGTGGGAAAAGAGTCGGTCAAAGTTCGGAGTGATAGCCAGACTGTGATTTGTCTTGGGATGCTCCAGGGCTGTTCTGATCTTCTTCTTGTTTGTTCACATTGCACGCATTCCTAAGCCTGTCAGCTGTCTCACAAACTCTGTGCTTGTCCCTTTGGATATTTGGGAAATATTTAACATCATCGTTAGAGATGGTGTTAAATATGGCCTTGCAAAAGTATTAATCTCCCTTGAACCTTTTCATATTTTGACACTTAAAACAGCCAAACTGAATGCATCTTAGTGGGATTTTGTGTGATAGACCAGCACCAAGGAGCACATGTCTGTGAAGTGGAAGGAAAACATCTACTGGTTTGTATAAATCAGCTTTCTTTGCAGTTACAGCTGCAAGTCTTTTTGGGGACGTCGCTCTGCACATAGAGAGTGAAATATTTCCCTGTTTGTCTTTGCAAAATAGCTTAAACTCAAGTACACTGCAAAAACACAAAATCTTATGAAGTATCTTGGGCTTGTTTCCAAGGCAAAATCTTAGTATATTAGAAATAAAACAAAACTAACTTATAAATAACATCTCAGCAAAATTAAATCAATAATATATTTATGTTTATTTAAAAAAGTACTAGTTCCACTGGTAGATTTTTTTCACTTAAGTAACATTTTTATAAGTTAAATAATCTGCAGGTAAAGGCAGTACTTTTAAAATCAATATTAGCCAATTACTAACTTGCAAGCATAATGCTGCCACCACCATGTATCCCTGTGGGAGGATGAATTCAGTGTTTTATGGTATGTTAATTTTTTCCATTCATGTTGCCCAAAAAGTTATAGTTCAGTCTCATTTGAATGATACATATTCTTCTGCAAGTTCCCCTATGACTTGTGGGCCAGAGGTGAGTAGTAACCAGTTGCATTTATTTGAGTAACGTTAAAAATAAGAACAATAATAATAAAACAAACAAACAAACAAAACGACTTTTAGGAGGAGTTCTACATCACCATACTTTTTGTTTTCACCTGAGTAATGTTATTATGAAGTATCGTTATTCTTACTTGAGTAAAAAGTTACATGTCTACACTTTATGTTCAAGTGAGACCTCTTGTTTGGATACAATCTTTGTTACATTCACCGGAAGTACTTTAGCATCTTCTAACATATAGTAAATTCAAGTCTGTAAGTATTAGTTTTAAATGTTCTATTAAAAAAGAAAAATTGGGTAGCACTTTATTTGAAGGTGCGTGCATAAGACTGACATGACGCTGTTATAAACCTGACATAACACCTATCATGAACATGAGGGAGTCTTCATGAATGTTTACGACTTGTAATGAAGTCTGGTAAATAATGACGCCTCTAATGCAAAGTTGACTCTTTTACTTGGTTTTTAATGTAAGTTTTGTCGCAACTTTGCATAAAAGTGTAATTATTTATCAAATAATGTTAGATAATGCACTTTTAATGCAACCTTTAATGCAAATATGTATTAAAAGTGTCAGTATTTACTGAAAGACACTTCATGACCACAGTGATAGACGGTCATGAAGACTCTCATCTTCATGACAGGTGTTATGTCATGTTTATGTCATGTAATGTGAGTCTTAAGCACACCCCTTCAAATAAAGTGTTACCAAAAAGGGATTTGAAAAAAGAAATTCTAATTGAATTTGATATTTTGTTATTTTAAAAAAACTTTTGTTCTTTATGATACCAGAATTTGAACATATCTTTATATTTTTTTTCTATCTGATGACATCATTTTAAAATATTAAATCAGATGTTGTGATCAATTGCTGCTCAGTACTTGAGGATACTTTTCACCAAATACTTTTTTACTCCAAGGTATATACATTCTCCCAAAGCGGCTAACCTGCTGAATGTAGCTGAAAGTGTCAGCTATACCACAGCTGTGTTGTCAAAAATAAAAACTTGTTTACATGTCTATTCATAAGCTTGTCAGTCTGTGCTGTCTTAACAGAAATGGGTGAAAGGTCCCTCAGAGTGGAATTTTCCTCATTTCTCTTCGTCTTCAACACAAAACAGATGTGAGCTCCTGGGTTCTCTGAAACCACCCCCCACCCACTCCCTGCATTGTCCCACCCTTTGTGTCCGTCACCCCCCCCCCTCCCCACCCTCCACCTACTTCTTTAAAAAAGCTGCATGTGTGTTTGTCCCTCACTCATATCATCCTGAGGTCTGGCTCTAATGATGGACTCTGCACTGCTGCTGCTCTTCCTCTGGGCTCTGACTGGAACGGCTTCCCCTCAGGCTTCAGGTAGGGCTCCTCTTCAGAGGAAAATCACAGCTGGAAATAAATTTCACTAAATGAGGTTTAATAAAAACATATATCGGCACATCTTATTGTGTCGATAAACCACATTACATTTTAATTTAAGCACCAAACTCCTGGAGTTTGCACTAAACACTCTTCTGCAAAACTTTCTAAAACTAGCATTTTGATCAGGCGATTGCAGATTTTTAAAACAGTCTTCTATGTATAAGACCCAATATCACATATTATAGACTACAAATAATATCTACATATTTTTTTCTGTGTTAATATTTGTGCATAAATGCAGCTGTGTGTGTGTGTGTGTTTTTGCCTCACTTTCTAGGAGTATTTTTGAAAAGTTTGGGTCCTGCCATGACACTTTCTTCTTGCTATGTAACATTTTTAAAGTTGTACGAAACTGATGCTTAACATGCGCAGCTGTCAGTGGAAGAAGGTGGTTGTTGCTGCACATGCAGCGCTTTTGCAAGAGTATTTTTGCTCATTGATTTATTCCACATGTTGCCACTTTGACTCTACTTTATTGGGATTTTGTGTGACACATTGTGGTCTGTAATTGTAAATTAGGAGGAAAATGATTCATGACTTTTAATGTTTTCTACAAATAAAATCTCAAAAGCACGGTGTGCATTTGCATCCAGCCGAGTCGCTGCTGTGTGTCTGCGACTCGTACATCAGACATAGTAACTCTGCACATGAACTTTCAAGCCTAGCCACTGATGTTCAGTTGGATTTAGATCTGGACTTTGACTGGGCCGCTCTAGCGCACGATGAGATCTAAACCTTTTCATTGTAGCTCTCTGTGTTTGCATGCTGTTATATGTTGTCTGTACGTTTGGTTCCTTTGTTTTTAGCTCAATCCATCTTCCACTAAACTCTGAGAAGCTTCTTTACCTCTGCTGAAGAAAAGCATCTCCACAGCATGATGCTGCTGCCAAAAACATATTCACAATACCAAACCTCTTGCCTTTAGTAATGCCTTCTTTTGGCTTTGTCTTCTTCTGTAAGAAACTGATTATTTTTGAGGGCACAACTAATAATTGTTGTGTCTACAGATCTCCAGGGCTCCTGTAGCTCCTCTGTGGTTACTTTGGGCCTTTTGGCTGCTTTTCTGACAAATGCTGTCTTTGCACAGTCTTTTTTTTTTTTTTTGTAGGTTTGCAGTTGTGCCAAACTGTTTCTACTTTGACGGATTAAAACTGTGATCTGTGAGATGCTGTTTGTTCATCTCTCAGGCTTTCATTGCAGCTGCATTTATATTGAGATTAAATTACACACAGGTTGGCTCTATTAACTAATTAGCTAACTTCTGATGCTTGCTCTGACTTTTTCTGTTTTTATTTTTTTTTTCACCTAAAAGCCATATTAACGAAATAGAAATTTGCGGTTGTACTTTGTGAAAATGTGGGAAAAGTTCAATAAATATGAACACCATTTTAAGGAATAGATTGTTCAAATTAAGTGCAGTTATAAGATTTTCAGATGAAACATTATTAGATAAGAAGGAAGACTGAAAGCTGAACAGAAGGGATTAAACAAAACCCACCATGGAAATACTCGTTTACTCAGCCACCCACGCAAATGTTTCCCCCCTCTCCAAAAAGAAGACAAAAGCAGAACTGGCACACAGAGTCTCTCAAGATGTGAACAATCGTATGATTAGTGCGGTGGTGTGTGATGAGTGTTGGTGTCACAACAGGGTCGTGTGTGGAGAGACTTCAGGGAGGAGAGAGGAAAACGAGAGCCTGTCCTCGGACCTGCAAATCTGACGCAGAATGCGGCAGCAAGCGCCAGTGCCTGTGCGACGGCGAGTGTGGTCTGAGCTGTGTGGCTCCAGGTAACTGGATTCATTATGATTCACTGTGAAAGGCTTTATGCGCATCTGCATCTGCATCTGCAGGGGCGGCTCTTGCTTGAGAGGAGACCTGGGCAGGCTCTTTCTGCTGCAGCCCCCCGAAATAAAAAAATAAACAAAGTTCTGAAAAAAAAAGGAGAAAAATCTTCTCACTGTCAGGTTATGTGTTTGTTTTAAGTAATTACCAATATTGTGAGCTTACAGCCCCACATTTTTCTCCAAAAAGTCTTAACTGGACAGACACATTTACTTCCACACACCCGACTGTTTTATTTTTAAGGCAATATTAACTTGATAGAATCAGAGAAGATAGATTTTTTTTGTTATTGTTGCAATATTTAAAAAACAAGAAGTTTTTTTGTTGTTTTGTTCTCTCATGAAAATAATATTTAATCAAAGTTCTGTTCTAAGGTATTTTCGTTCCAAGTCTGTCCACTCTGTGTTTTGTAGTTTTCACGTGTTTCCAACCTCGTCTTCCCCCTTTTTAATCATAACTAATCAAAAACATTTTTTATTTAAAAAAATATATATTGTGCTTCCAATCTGATACCGAAAACCTCATGAGCTTTTCTGTTGACGCCCCAGACTAAATAGCGCCTTGGGTTGTGAGCCCAATCGCACATAATAAAATCTGCCTCCGTTTATCTGAGCCAACACACAATCTGTTTTAGGTTTTTTTTTCTGGAAAATAAAATAAAACCCAACAACCCCAACCCCTCAGAAAGCAGAACACAAGCTTTTATTATGTATGTGTGTCATAAAGCAGGGCATTGTAATTGCATGCAATTTAGTTATACAACCTCATTAGTGCTCTTTTAAAGTGATTCAGCTGTAACTGTTTTCTTTGGTTGCCATCCAACACTTCCTAAGAATTGTTTTGTTCCCGACCCTCTTGTTTCCTGCCCTCTCTCCTCCCCTCCTGGATCTTCTCCCTCTCCCCCCACCGCAGGTCGTACTTGTCCCTGGCCTCTTCCCGCGAGTGAAAACTCGGTGTTTCGCCTCGTGTCTGCCACTCCATCCTTCTCTGCCCTGCTCGAGGTCCGCTGCAAGCCGGGCTTTACGTTGCCCGACGGCTCGGATGTCACGGTTCGTCGGTGTCAGGGTGACCGACAGTGGAGTGGGGATGAGCCCATCTGCACAGGTGGGTTTATGGTTCTTTTTTTATATACGTCCAGAAATTTACAGAAAAGGTTTTGTTTGTCTTCTTTATTTCTGACACTTTAAAATACGAGTGTGTGGCTGTTTTTTTTTTTGTTTTTTTTATGGCCAAGGAATGAGCGTTGGAGTTTGTGTGTTTGCACCAGATGGGGAGAAAAAGAGAGAGGCAGATAAACATGACTGAAGCCCCTCTGTGAATGTGTCGACTTAAACGTGTTGCACAACTGTGACCTATTCTCCCCGTCACCATGTCAACCAGAGCGTTCAGAGACCCAAGATTTTGCTGCTGAACTGTTAAAGCGGCCCAGTCTTTATCAGGCTGTCAGTCGCCTCAATGAAAACAGACTTAATAAAAATTAAAAAAAAGCATTTTCTGAATGAATCTTATTCGGTTTCAGTCAATACCAACACTTTTTAGTTAAGCATTTAACTCTTTTTAATTTACAGCTTTGTTCTGAAATCATTCTTCCCTCAGACTAAAGGGACAAAATGGCAGAAAATCAAACTATTTGTATTTTTTCTCAAGGAAGGTAGAGTGAAAACCTCATCAATTTTAGTCCTTGACATCTCTAAAGTCTGTGGTTCAATTCATGATACTAAAATACTAAAGCACATTTTCTCTCTGTTCACTTCCTGCCTGAACACTGTAAACACAGGCCTCAAAGCGTCATTTTAAATACAATTCATGTGATTAGAAATACACCAACCAGTAACACACAACATCTTTGGTCTGTGATCATGAAGGGATGCAATTCTCCTTTCAACCTAAAACACAGGAGATATTTATTTACAGATCTAGACATTTATGTATTTTACTTCTTAAAGATATTTTACATAACAGCGAACTTGAGGGGATTAATGTGTGTCGAGCCGATTTGTTTAAAGAAATATGTCAGCTAAAGTCGAAATATTTGAAATAGCTGATAATTCTTCACTGATTAAACAGAGATTCCTGAGCGATCCTAGTTGGACAATAGAGACAAATCTTCATATGAGGAGTTATTATTATTATTATTATTATTATTTTCACTTTGGTATCTGAAGCATCTGTTAGATCCTTTTAATAGTGATTAGGTTTGGTTATGCACTTTTAAAAAGGGACAACATAATTTTAAGCACACATTTCAGGCAGACCACTCTGGAAGGGAGAATAAATCTTACTTTTTGCGACATTCAAAACCATTTTTTAAAAATCTTAACAGTGCAACAAATCACTTTTCCCCTCTTCTGACCAATTCAACACTTTGACTGCCTTAAATCAACATTGCTCTGTAAATGCAGAGCAATGTAAATGCAAAACAAAAAAAACATTGCACACTTTTGCTATGGTATATTTCCTGAGTTTGTCCTTTTTGTGCATGTGAATTCAAGGCGTTTGTTTCTGCAGCCACACAAAGGAACAAATGTGCAAAAATCTGCGAGTAAACACGAAAGAAGTCACAAATTTAGCATCGTCCACAAAATGACAAGCAATTGTGCTAAAAACCTGCTTCACAAGTACAAATTGATCGAGAAATGTCAAAATGTTTTACAGAGGGAGTTGCTAATATGTGCGAATTGCTCTTACGGTTTACGGGTGGGATGTTACACAACAGACACAAAAATATACTCTTGCGGTTCTAGATATTTGTGGATTGTCGCTTTTTTTCTTTTTTTTTTCTTTTTTTCCATCTGATGAGCTGCAGTAGCAAATGGACCCAAATTCAGAAAATATAAGAGTCCAACAGAATGTCAAAATATTTTCTGTCAAACCGGCTTTTCACAAACTGGACAGGTGAGAAAATATCCTGGGGGTTGTGAGCTGCTGTGTGGTGGACAAAATATAAAACATTGTTGCTTTGTTGCTTGAACATGTTGAGAATAATAGAATCAATCAACACAATGCGACGACTACAGAATCAAAGTAAAATAAATCTGACTTCCGACAACCTGTTAGTTTAACAGCAGCATTTTGTGTTCAACTCAACTCGTTTGTGAACCATTAGTGCCTCGAAACACGTGAATTGCGCAGAAATTGCATCAAATTAAATTAACAGTGAAGTGAACGGTCGCACACAGCGACTTCAAACGGATTCAATTTTATAGATCTTTAATTTTTGTTTACTTATAACTAGTTTACTCTAAATATAAAACGCAATTATTCTGGCTTCAAATAAATTAGTCTTTTATTGCAGCAGGACAGTTCCACACTTGACGTGTTTTATCTGAGTCCATTTATTCTGTGTGGAGACAAAACTGAGTAACTCAAGCATTTTGTCATTAAAACGTGAGTGTTTGTGTTGAGTTTTAGTCTCAGGTTGAGGTTTTCAACATCATGACAGCTGTCAGGCATAGTGGTGGCTCTGTGAGGCTGTGGGCTTGTTTGTCTTTTAAGGGATTATGGGAAGAAGCATCTTTCAATTGAAATGTTGTGAGTTTGACAACCGACCTCATTGGCTGCAAGACTCCAGATCTCCACTATAGGTTGAATACACATTACTGGTACTTGCAACATCTAATATTTTGATCAATTTCATGTTGCATTTACATTTGCATTTGCATTTACCCCCTCAGTGTGAGATGATGCTGCTACAATAAAACATGATTTATTTCAAAATTTAAAATAAATCTGGATATCTACAACTGGGTGATAACTAGTTTTTTTGTATGTGTTTTCATGTTTCTTGAAATATAGCAGGAGGCACAAACCTAAAACTGCTCATGAATAAACAGAATAGTAATTTATCAGTACTTATCTTGAATTTTCCCTGACTATCTTTGGTCAACCTGTCACTGCTGTCAGTTTTTACCGTCTGAGACAGACCGCATTAGTCACGCACCTCCAGCTGTACCGAACGTGCTCTCCGAGGAAAGTCCTCATCCGAGCTGCGTTCTCTCTTAAAATATGCATTTCATCTCTCGGAAGACGTGGAATCAGGATAAAAATCGTCGGCTCGCTCTCCGCCGCAGAGAGACGGGCAGAAGGTAGGTGGGTTCTGAACGTGTGAGAGCGTTTGCGTCGTGTGTGTTGGCGTGAGAGAGTTGATCCGTGTCTGTTGTGAGGCGGTGGGCAGCGGGTCCCTGTCAGAGTGTGTGCCTTGTGCACAGCTTGCATGCGTGTGTGGGGGTGTGTGTGTGCGTGTGTGTTTACCAGGAAGGTATTTTTCCGGATAGATTGGATGTGGATGTGTTAGAGGGGTGGGCTGCAGATGTGTCACACTGTTTGTCTCTCTCTGTGTGTGTGTGTGTGTGTGTGTGTGTGTGTGGGCGACAGATCACAGACGGGAGAGTCAGAAAGCTCTCTTGCTCATGCTGCTTCAGGCCTTTCTCTTCTCTGTCCGCTCCTCCTCTCCTCTCATCTCGTTCTGCGCTCATCCTTCTGCATCTGAGGCCTCCGATAAGGTCTCTCTCCACAATAGGAGCCAAGGACAGGCGTGCAGCTTCGGGGTGTTTAGTTTAGATATGCCAAGGTGCACGTTCGTGCGAGTGAAACCCTATAACCAGATCCGTTTTTAGTCAGAAATGATGCATTTTCATTCAAATGTGCTGTTTTTTTTTTGGTAGTTTTAAGGAGATGAATCTAATATACCTGTTTCACTGCAGTTTGGTGCCAGAGACTGTGAGTGGGGGCGGCAGCAGTACGAGGCAGGAGAGGGGCGGTATGTGAAAACAGAACTTGGCATCCGGCTCTCATCTGACTCCAAAAAAAAAAAAAAAAAAGAAAGAAAGAAAAACCTCCCTCTCCCATAGGTGCCTTTACATTCTTATCTCAGCGTTTCTCCATTGCAGAGGCAGAGATCGTCCTCAGGCGAGAGCAGTCTCTGCCTTTCAAAGCTGCGCTCCTGTTCAAAACCGCTCGGGTCACTCCAGCCTCTCTCTGCAAAGCACCACTCTTGATATTTTTACTTGCACAAGCGTGAGGCTCTCAGCTGCGGGAACGATCAGAGCCAGGAGTTATACAACCTGAAAGCTTGGAGAGGTTTGAGGCGGTGGTTCACCTGCACGTCGAACTTTGGTTTATTACCTAAGACGGGCTATTTCTGCAGAAATAGAATGAGACGTTGGGTGAAACGCCTCTGTTGGGTCGCAGGAAGGTCTGGGTTAAACAAAACGGGTTTCAGGATATGTTGGGTTTGTACAGTTTAGTAATACTACAGGGTTGTAGAGATGCGTCCATACACGTGTTTTCTTTAAGCAAAAGAAACAGAGTTGCAATAAAACTCAGCAGCCAATAAAATTACATAATTAAAGTGTGCAGGGTAAAGACTCCGGCAGGTTTTGTGGTTCTGCAGTGCTTTGGCAAAGTGTTATAGACACATTTTGTGACATGACAACCACAAACCTCAGTACATCTTATAGGGGAGGCTTTCTGATGGTCCATCTTTCACAAGAATTACGACTGTTTAGTTTGTTAGGTTGTGTTTCTACAACTATTGCACATCCATGGGCTGACGCTTTTGCTCATTTCCCTCTGCAGAATACCAGAAGCTCTTCAGTAAGACAGGAATGACAGTATTTGGATTGATTGATTTTCAATTCTCTGCTGCCCTAAACCATTCAAAATGGAGGAAATCCTCGAGTCTGGAACAAAGCGCCCAACCAACTCAGCACACCGGAGTGCCAACTCTCCTTTGATTGCTGATCAGATGCACTTACGCCTCCTTTCTAATGCCATCCTGGGCAAACGCCCGTATGAGCCACATGTAAAAAAACAAAAACAAAAAAAAAATTGTTTGTGCTACTTTACAGGAGAATTTTCTCATGTAAATTTCTGCAACTAACTATTATTTTAGTAACTGATTATTCAACTGATTAGTCTGACAATTTAACAAGCGGTTGGATAAAAAAATGTACATTCTGCCTTTTTTAAAATACAATATTAGAAATTCTTTAAAAGATGCAAATATTTCATTGCCTAAATTGCAGTAAAATGGCATTATTACTTCACTTTGCCACTTGATGATTTTTGAGAACATATTAACAGGAAAAAGTTTTTTTGTTTATCTTAAATGAAAAATGTATATTTTTTGTACAGTTTTGCTTTAATTAATGCTCTGAATGACTTGTTCTTTTGAGTCTCTATTCTCCAGTTAACAATTAATTACTAGGTTAGTTGACGATTAGTTCAATAATCGATTCATCACGATGAATCCGATTAATCGTTTCAGCTGTAGAATTCATTATTTGAAGACCAGCGGTGAGCCTGGTTCGTTGCACATGAACGAAGTGAATAATGTCCTATAAATTTGCTCAGATTTGATCACAAATGATGTAACTGCAATTATCTCCTATCACTCCTTCACCTTCTTTGACACCTCCTGCTTTTCCCTTGAACCACAGAGGCTCAGTCACCTGGACACACTCCTGCGCCGACCTGCCCTTTGCCAGAGGAGGTGATCAACACCTTCAGCATCCACGGCGACGCCTCTGTGGGGACTTCAATCCGCTACAGCTGCCTGTCTGGGTGAGCGAGTGAGCGAGTGCGGCTCTGAGTTACACAGAAAGGAGCGGAGGAAGTGATAGATGGAGTGTGAAGGAAAGAAAAGAGAGGGAGGGGAGGGGGAAAGGCTGGTGTGATGAGCGATGAATGGCAGGGAATTCATTTTGATCTCCCAGCTGATCATGCCTCCATTGAGCTAACTAGGTCATTACAGTCAAATCTTGTATCGACTTCCCTTTTACACACTGAGTCATCTCACAGGAAAGGATGAGCCAGAGTGGATGTGTCAGCCAGAGCTCCTGCACTCATGCTCACACACACATACACACTTTAGACAAGACGCACAAGCAAAGGATGCATTCACACTGTTTTTTAAATATCATTTTTGTGCTGCATGAAGCTCCTCAGTTGGCACTGCTGCATGTGTCATCCTGCCATCTGCTTCCTTCACTTTTCCCCTTTTCCCACCCTGCAGGGCGGATGTAGTCGGGAGCGGGGAAAATTTCTGTCAGGACAACCAGACCTGGATGCATCCTCACCCGGTCTGTAAAAGTAAGTGTGCAGACTGACCACAGTGTGTGTGTGTGTGTGTGTGTGAGTGTGTGTGTGATACATCACTTCGCTCTCAGCAGGACTTTACACACTTCTGAAGGTTAGTGAATCATGTGTGAGTGAGTGAGAGACTGAAAATAGGTGTTAGTTTGGAAACTGCATTTTTTTACACTATCAGTGTGGTGTAAAAAAAAAAAAAAAAAGACACACTCACACACCCATCCTCGTTCTTCTATGCAAACTGAGGACTAGTTTGGATTGACTTCCATTCATTTTAGTAGCTCCACTTATAACCAAGACATTTTCCATAAAAGCAACATTAACCCAAACTTAATTCACACCGTACCTCTAAATCTAACCTGTAGAGCAGAGTAGAAATGTAAAAAAAAAAAAAAAAAGTCACAAATGGCCTCAGTTTGCAGGTAAACATTGTGAAAGTGGACCCATACCTCTAAACTTAACCTCTGACCTTAAACAAGGGGGTCCATCGAATTAAGACGGGACTGTGGTCCCCAAAAGGCTCATAAGTTTTAATAAAGTTAGTAAATATACCAGAAATGGTCCTAAATAAAATAGCTGAACAATTACACACAAACGCTTCAAGTGCCAAGCTTCGTTTCAAAGTCCTCTCCTGCCCTCTAGTGGTCAAAACTCAAACTTTCTGTACTGACCGGCAGGATGGGGGACAAAACATCCGTGCAACTCCATGCTGAAAGACAAACTGGATCCTCTTCCTGCAAGGCAACGGTGCTACGAACTGCAACACTGCGCAGCTCTGCAGAGACTCTGCAGAACAACAAATTAGTTTCACTATTAAATTAACTTGTTAACAGACAGCTTGTCAGTCCAGTAAAGATGTCCATAAATGCAAAAATGCAGTGTCATTATTCGCTGTGAAAGCACAAAACTACTTATTGTTCAAGCCATTCCTTATTTCCTTCTCAGAAAACATTCTTAAAAATTCAGCATTTTTTTTTTACATACAGAATATACAAAATTTACAATGACAATGCCATGTTTTCTTTTTTTTTTTTTTTAAACATGGCATTTCCTTCCACTAATTCACAGATGAGGGCCATATTTACATACCTCCAGCACCTATTTCTATGCACCATCCAACCTCCATGAAATTGCCTTGAAGATATCAAGTAAGCAAAGGTTATTTTATTCATTCCTAACAGAACCTCATGCAACACCCTTATTAATTTTGGTTGCCTTGAGTCATTCATCAAACACTCTGTTACAAATTTGTGAGTCATTATGCACTCCGATGTTAAATTTAATAAAAAAAACAGCAGCTCAGTTTACAAAAAAAAAAAAAAGTCTTCTAGTTCAGGCAAACAGCAAAATCTAAGCCAGGTTTGTTGAGGCTTGACTGAGAGAATAATACGGGCTTTTAGTTTATGAGGGCGTCAGTCAAGTATCTCTTTCAGCTTGTTCACAATGCTGCTGGTACACACCAACATGAGTACATCTCACTGACTCCCTTTGCGTCAAATAGTTTATTTTAATGTGCTAACATTGGCTTTTAAATGACTCTGAGGTTCAACCAGCTGCTTTTAGACCAAAAAATTTAGCAGAAACTAAGAGGAGATGGAGATTTTTGTGTTGTGGCTCCCAAACTTTGCAACACGTCGTCTTTAAAAATTAGACCACCATCTTTGATTCCTGTGTTTTTAAATATCTTTTAAAAGAGTTTGACCCAGAGTGAAAATTAAAAACATGCTGTTTTTATTTTCTCTGTTCTGTTTAAACAAGTATTTTAATTTTTTTTTTTTTTTGTGGGCATGTCACAGTAATATTTTTTCTGTTTCAGTAATTATTGCAGTAGACAATATTACTGTTGCTTTTAGACCATTTCCAAGTATTATGTTGATAATGGCATAATAATGCCGTTCTCTCAAAGATGAATACACTTTAATTTACTAAAGAACACTTAACACTGGAAGTGGAAGATATTTTAAACACCCAAATTAAAACACAACAACCAAAAACATTTATTAAAATGGAAACAACACACACAACTGACATCATAAAACATATTATGACGTTTATGTACACAAAATTGTCCTTCAAAAAATATTAATCAACAAAATTGTCCTTCAAAAAATATTAATCATCAGAATGGAAATTATTGAGCTCATTTTAACTGATCATTGATTCATTGTTTATTGTTGCAGGATTAGCTTTATATCTTGGTTTTTGTCCTCAGTTTCAGCAAACCTGCTGTTTTTAAAAAAATTAATTAGATTTGGATTTTTGGATTTCAAAATTCAATTGAAATTCAAAAATACTTTCAATGTTGTTTTAATTGATATTCATTCAAAATTCTTCAGAGCTGAATATTTGTCACGCATTGGGGCCCGACTTCCTTTGAACTGAGTTTGTTCTGTATTAAATTTTTCCCAACATTTTCTCATCATAAATGATTATATGTTTAAGTTTGCATGAGTTTTTTTGTTCCCATTCAGCATCTTTTCTATTGTAATATGAATTTCTTAACAATGATAAAACCACTCTGCCTTGTAGAACTGTTCTGCCAACCTCCAAAGGAAGTGCAGCAGGGCTACGTGGTCGCAGTCCAGAAGACTGAATATGAGGTCGGCTTTGACATCCACTATCTATGCAAGAAGAACTACCGGCTGGACGGACCCCAGAAGATCACCTGTCTGTCAAACGGCAGCTGGAGCGCGTCTCCGCCGCACTGCCGAGGTGAGGAGCGGATCAGTGCGTCTGGGTTCGGGGAATCCTGAAATTTCTGAGAATAAACGTGCAGAGAGATGTTTTCGTGACGCTTTCATATTTTCGTAACGCAGCTCGCTGTGTCATCCCTGCTGAGCGGAGCCGTGTTGTGATTGGTGGGGTGAAGCGTTGGCCGTTTGATGTCACGGACGCCATGGTTCCCCACGGGGAAATCGTGACATTCTACTGCAAACACCCCAAGAAGCAGTGCAGCTTCACCGCAGCGCAGGCCTGCTTTGACGGGAAGCTGCAGACACCAGAGTGCTACCTTGGTAAACCCAAACAGGCCGTTTCCAGTTATTTACGCGGCAACATCGCAACCTTTACTACATCAGAGATTTTTTTATTTTATTTCTTATTTTAAACGACAGACCAACACATCTCGAACTATTCCAAAGTAGTCCCTAATTATCCTGCTGCTGGAAGGTGAACTTCTGCCTCTGCAGCCTTTTATAGACTCTGTTTTTAGCTCACATTGAAGAGAAGCAGTCCCACAGCTTGATGCTGCCACCACCATGCTTAACCATGGTAATGCATTCAAGATGATGTACACTTTTCATTTTTACCCAAACACGTAACTTTTTGCATAAATGTTTACTTTGGTCTCCTATGTCCAGAGCTCCTTCTTCCACATGTTTGCTGTGTTCCTTACATGAGTTCGTTTAGTTTATATGACTTTCATAAGGGCTACATCAGAGGAAAATACAGAGAAAAAACATGCAATGACTAAGGGAGACTGTGAGTTTTCATGAAAAGTTTCTCTTGGAAATTAGCTTTCTTCTGACCGGCACGTCATGCTTGGATTATTCTCCAAATCCATCAACCAGTGGCTGGTAACTACTGAGTGTTAGGGTCAATTGGAGCAGAAAATAAAGAATGGATGTTTTTTGGCGTTTTATTTTTTATTTTAAATTACAGATTAAAGTTTAAAAGTCAAAGAGTCACTTTAAGGTTGAAATGTTGATAGAAAAAAAAGGTCTTTCCTGGTTAAAATCAAAGTATTGAGAATAAAGTGGAAATAAAATCATGAAGAAATGGCAGAAACTGCTGGGTTATGCTAAAAGAGAAAGCATGTCTTAGTTATTAGATCTTATTCCACAGTATAAAGTTTCAAACTCTTTTACACAAGGTCTGGTCGCCACAGGACTTTACACCAGTTTCACTTCAACTTTACTGCTTGTGTAGCTTATTTTGCTTTTTTCCTCATTATATTGTCTTAGATCTAAAATGGACGAGCAAAAAAAATAAATAAATAAAATAAAATAAAAATTCCTTCTCATTTCTTTTTGTGACTGAAATACTCTGTCAGCTTTTCCTTCATATTAATCTACATGTGTGACTTCATGTTCGCATCAACCTGCCATGCACTGCAGATGGAAATTAGCTTTAGTATCCTCCTTGTCTGGCCTGTCAGTCTAGTAATTAAAACATGCATTTTTTTTTTCCCCCTGCGCTGTGTTGGTCCGTCACATAAAACTGGTTAATGTTTAAAGGTGTTTGAATATTGTTGCCAGGCGCTACATTTCTCTCCTTCTTTTATCTTTCAGAGCCTACATGGTTGCAGTACAAACTCTTCCCACATCGGCTGGTGTCGGAAATCGAAGCATGTGCGCCCGGTGACGTGGAGTGATGGCCCAAGATCTCGACCCACCGAGACATGCATCCGTTTGAGAACTCCTCCTGAACACTCAGCACAGCTTCATGTACTTTTATTATGGTCACCTAGATGTTCTTAGTTCAACATCTGTTATTTTTTTTATTTTTATTTTTTTTGACAGTTATTGTGAATTAGTCTAAGCTCTTCATTTTGGGTTTAGGTATACTTCTGTTTTTCTTGCACACTAATCAAAAGGCATTGTTATTACATTCAAACATTACAAGTTATATTCAAACCCTGCTGCAGCTTGAGTTGCTCCAGACTTTAATCATGACATACGCAGTGGCGGTTCTTGGTTGCACAGCACCCAGGGCGAGTCGCCTACCCTGCTTTATCTGCCACAAATGCCCTCAGGTCTTTTCTATGATTTCAACAGTTTCAAGTTGTTTTAAAGAATGTTTGCAGTGCAGAACAACCCGGACCTGATTTGATCAGGATGAGGATGTTTCCTCTTGAACTGGAGATGACCAAGTGCAGTACAAATTACTTACAAAACTCAAATTGCAAATCAAATCCAAAAATTTGCATAATCAGTGCAGTCAGATTTTGTTACCGTACATAATGGAGTTACTGAGGACTCTGGAAATTCAGTCTGGAAAAAATGGGGGATATTGACATGAAAAATGTGGAGGAATTACATGTTTAAGGTATAAAACCATAGATTCTTTGTGAACCTATGGATGTGCAGGGACGAGGATTTGTGAATGGTAACTGGAGGAGCAGATGGATAAATCAATTGACTGATACATTTAGAGATCTTGTTACATCCCTGGGATATATTTAAATCAAATTGCAGACTAGAGGGGAGTGATACTGCATATTTTGGTATTGATCCGATAACAAATAAATAAGGGGCCAGTATTACCGATACCAATAATGATCAAAATAATTTTTATTATGCAAGTTTAATACATCAAACCTCTAACATTTAGGTGTTTTTTTTCCTTTGAAGTATATTGATAAAACATTAGAAAGAATTTGTGCTAAGTTTATAAATGTCTACAAAACACATTAGCAACATATTAACAAGATCAACAGAAACGACACAACAAAACTAATTTGTGTGTTCTGTTTCCTAAAACAAAGTGTATCAAAATCAAAACAAGTCTTTTTGAGGCAGAATTGAGAAAAAAAATTGGATTTCATAAAGCAATCTGAAACTAATATATCAATCTTACACACTAGTACTGATCTGATACTGATGCTGACTTAGTGTTGACGTCATCATTAATTTGGATTGATCTGCCTGACTCTAAAGGTCGGAGTGAACAGGATTGCTTCTGGTATAACGTTTTCTCCTTGTGCCGCCCCTGAGACTGTGCTGCCCTGGTAAAAGAGCCATATTGTCCACATCAACAGCCGCCACTGGATGTATAGTTCATTAGCAGATGATATATTATCCATGAACTGACTCTGTGATATATTTCACTGTGAGATCTCTTCTTTTTTCTCCTTTTTTTTCTGCTCAGTCTGAGACATCAAGCCTGCGGGGCTTGTGAGTTTTATATTTTTGATGTTTAAAATAAAGGAAAACGACGTGAAAGCGATCCGCTCTCTGGCTCTTTAATGCCACATGATGAAACCCTCCTGTGCTGCAGGTTCAACAGTACTCATAGGCTGAACATGGCTACTGCTCGGACCCGGTAGGCTGCGACACCATAGCAACTCCCTTTGACCCCTCCCTCCCTCAGCATTCGCAGCATCACCCTTTTACACTGCACAGTCATATTTGGTCCTCCGGAAATATCCACAGCTCGGGTAAGCCAGTCCCAATGCAGCGAGAGTATGGGTGGAGAATAGTTTTTTTTTTTTTTTTTAATGCAGTGTTTTTAAATGTATGTAAAGCGTGTCCGGTCCATCCAGGCGCCGGCGGCTGCTGGACAAGCAGAGACAGGAATTAGGCGGACAGCGCGCCGGGAAAGTTTGCCCCCGAATCTGCGCTCTCGGCGGCTCGGACCTTCGGCTCCATAAAATGGCTGGCTGTAGGTCCGAGGAAGCTGCGATACCGAGGAGGACGGGATCCGCTCCGGCTGCGAACTGACACGTTTCCCCCACCGCTCCGACTGACGCGATTGTGATGCTGCTGTCCCAGGTCCGACAGCTGTCACAGCGCACACGCTCCCTTAGAATGAAATAAATGGTCATTTCGGACCTAGGGCTGTGCGTAATGGCGTCCTACACGGACGGCTCTCCTCGGTTTTATCCCCAGTGATAATTTAGAACAGCCACATACTGGCCATCCGAGAATAATCCGAACAATATTCTGACGCGAAATCAACCTTAAGCGGTTTTTATTCGTGCTGCATTCAGGTGATAGAATGGTGCTGGAAAAATGCAAATTCTCTCGATTCTTCGCTCCGTCGCGTTTCGAGTTCAATCTCTGTTGGTCATATGGTGAAGTTTAATTAGAAATACAGCAAAAATAAACAGAAGGAGCAGCAGAAGGTTGTAATGTTGGGTCATACGCGGCGATCCTTATTGGGGAAGAATCCTGCACGATCTAAATATCATGAAATGCCAAAACTCTGGATGAATATTGGCTTGACCCTTATAATAATAATAATAATAATAATAATAATAATAATAATAATAATAAATAATGAATTTTGACTTTTTGACTAGGTATTTTACTTTGTTTTTATAATTTTGATTTAATGATTTTATCTTTTATAACTATTTTTATTTTATTTTATAGAAATAGGAATAGTTATGCCCCAAAATGGATTCTCAGTTGGCCTCAGTCCTGACAAGTGGCAGCCTGGAAGTCCAAAATGGCAGCCAGTGTGCAGAGGCACCGGGGCCCATGACAGAGGTCGCTTTGGACCCAAAGGATAAAAAAATCCCACCCAGCACCAAACCGGGTAACCTCAAGACCTGCTCCGTCAAAGCTGCTGTGACCATCATCAGCAGAGATGCTCAATCAGTCAACGGGGAACAGGCAGAGGTGGGCGGGACATCGGAGCCGGTCTCTCAGGAAACCAGTAAGATTGCTGGGATCAGGCAGCCAATTAGAGTGAAGCCTGGGGTGTCTAAGCAACCAATAAGGATCAGAATTGTTGTCCCGCCGCAGTGCAAGAGGCCAATCACGAAATGTGCCATCAGCCAGACCAAAGACTGTGTTGGGTCACATTTGAGGGGAGCTGCTTTGGTTTCTGCTGGAGGACTAATCACAGAGAACAGCAGCGGTCAAATCCACATATCAGCTGTTGGGAATAAAGAAGAGTTCAATGAAGATGCCCCAGAGGCAGAGGGAAAAGTTAAAATCACACACATGGAAGGGTCAGACACTGACCTCGTCTCAAACACTGTTGCATTTAAACTATTGAGCCATCACTGGATTAAACAGGAACCTGCAGAGACAGAAACGGAGCAAAATATTCCTCCAACTGTGCAAGAAGTGGACTGCAGGTCTTTGAGGATGTTCAGGGAGGCGGAGGAGCAGACAGAGCCGCTGGACCTCAGTCTGCCCAAGAAAACAGAGAGGACCTGCGGGCGCTTCCTGGAGGACCTGAGCTGCGAGGGGCCCCTGATCATGGAGGTGGATGAGTTCGAGGGAGACGGAGACAGAGACATGGTGGAGGAAGACAGCGATGAAGGCTCTGAGGACTTTTCTACTTCTGTCCTCACGTCTCTGTCTTCAGAGGACTGCGACAATGAAAACCTCCTCCTCATCGACGACCAGGGAATCCCATATACGCTCAGTCCGGAGGGACTCAAAGTGCCGCAAATCGACGCTTCCGTGTTGGGGAAGCAACAGTCGGATCAGGTTCAGGTGGATGAAGAAGAAGAAGAAGACGGGTCATCAGATTTGGCAGGTTCAAGCTTTAGCCAAAGTTTAGAGAATGCACTAAATGCACCTTCTGCCAGTGATCAGCCACCACAAGGCAGTGATCAGACACAACTGATGACGAACTCTGACGCTCCAGCTGCTGCAGAGTTGAATGTTAAAGCTGCTCAGGAGGCTAACCTAGCCGTGCTCCCCTCTCTGTCCAGCCAAACCATCCAGATCCTGACCAGCCCTTCAGCCAGTGCCCCTCTCCTGCTGCTGTCTTCCTCTCCGTCGCCTCAGCTCTCCTCGCTTCCCCTCTCAGTGACCTCACCAGGTGTTTCCACCCCCATGTTGCTCCTCCTCTCCTCTGTCCCTGCCACATCTACTGATTCCACCTCTACCTCCACCCCCATCGCCGTCCTCGACCCCTCCACCGGCCAGCTGTCCCAGGTTACCACAGCCTCGGCTCAAGTGTCCCTTCCTTTGCCTTCAGGTCAGGTCAGCGCGCTCGGATCGGCTCTTCCCACCTTTCCTAACCCCGTAATCAGACTGGACGCCGGCAGCTCCCCCCTCATCCTGTCAGGTGTTAACAGCGTGACCTCTGGCCCCGTCCTCGCCTCCTTCGCTGTCCCCACGCCCGCCGTGGGTCTGCAGGACGGCCATCTTATCCAAACTCAGATCTGCTACTCTCAATCAAACCCAGGAACTGAAGCCATATCTGCTGAAGAAGTCACCAGTGAAAACAACAAGCCATCGACTTTTGGAGCCCCTCCTGCACAGTCGGAGTCCCCGACACGCGACCCCTCCGCTTCGGAGGCGGAGGCCCGGTCTCCGGCCTCTGAATCCAAGTTTGACTCCTCAGATCTCCACTCAGAGCATCTTCCTCTAGACGACCACCTCTACTTCTCCAGCAGCACGGCTCCTCCCCCTCAATCTCCTTCCCCTCCCATCGGACCCCTCCTCCCGGCGGGCAAACTCGACTCCCTCGACGCCCTCGACCCCCTCTCTCCGGCGGAGTCTCCCACCAACCTGGGCTCTCGCAGGGTGCTGTGCTGCCAACTCTGCCCGCGGATCTTCTTCTACCTCTCCGACCTGGAGCGGCACGCCATCACACACTCTCAGAAGAAGCCTCATGTCTGCCAGCAGTGCGGCAAAGCCTTCAAGCGCTCCAGCCATCTGCAGGTAACTATGGTTTCATTAGACGCGCAGCAGGAGGCTCATCAGGCGTCATTTTTAAGGGATGGCACAACTTATTACAGTGATTGTTTTTCTCTGTAGGGAACAGCAGGAACAATCTTGAACAGACTGACGCAGCAAAGATTTATTACTGCTGATTAATTTGCCAACATATGTAATAATCGCTTACTTAAACTGCTCACAAATGGAGGACAAATTCTACACCTTTCAATTTATAAAAGTAGCTGAAATTATGAAATGGTTTTACAAAGGGTTGCAAAAACACAAAATGTTACTTTATATATATATATTTTGTCTACTACAGGCGTTTCCAAACTTTTTACCACATGGGCCATTATTGTTGAATCAGGAGTTCTAGCATGGTAAGAAAATAAACTAAACAAAAACAAAAATCAAGCAAATAATGTAGTTTTTGTTGGAAAGGGATCTTATTCATTGTAGATCCAGAACTTAAAAAGGATCTTGCACATTTTCTGTACTACAAGAAGGGCGTCTAGTTTTCGTATCCTTAAAAACTGTCTTCACTCAACAAATTTATTCTCAGATATAATCACCTTCTTTCAAAAGGCTTGCTATATTCAGCAACATTTTATAAATTAAGTAAAAGTTGATTTTGTGCAGCAAAGTCGGCTTTCCAGTAAAATTCTCTGGATCTGAAAACTTAGTGATAAAAAAGACAAATACTTTGTGTTGTACTGAACACTAAGTCAGTAATACCTGGACTCTGATTATGTCTCCATCTGTATCAACCACCTGCTGAATTGGTTTGTATCTTTCAGACCGGAGAATCGCACGAAATTAGTCCAAGAGTCACAAATGCCCACCGGGCCGCACTTTGGACACTCCTGTCCAAAGTCTCTAGTTCAAATATCAAAATATATTTGAAACAAGACAAAACTGACTTACAACTAAATTTTCAACAAGATATAGGAGCTTGTTTTAATTTAACTCTGGAATTACATCTAAAGAAGGATATCACATATGAAAATATAAATGTATAGCACATATGTTCTGCTCTTTAGAAAAAGCTAGAAAACCGTAGATTTTCAGGCCTGATGTACACACAGGATGTCCCCTGCGTGTTACATTATGATCCATCACCGAGTCTCACTACTTTTCCACAAATCCCATTTAAGCTCCCAGTGGATGTTGCTATGGAACATCGCAACTCTTTACCTCGTCCAGATCACATTATTTCCCTCTTAATTTGCAGCAGAGACGTTTCAGAGCCCGGATGCTCGTGAAAAATACGACGGCTCAAATCAAAGCCGCTTCCTCATTAGCAAATGTGATTGCAGACTATTATTTAGCTGCTATTTTTTTCCATCTACTGGAGGCACAGAAACAGCTAGAGGTGGTGTGTAATTCTCCAAAATAAAGTGTTATTTGTTTTCCAGCTTAATGAAAAAAATGGGATTTTATCCTTTGTTTTCCAGGATGTTCTTTCTCTGCTTCTCCAGGCTCTACGGTTTTTATCTTTGTCTCCAACTTGCAGTATTAGGTTTAGCCTGGATCTTTAGGTTTATAGCGGTTAAACAGCTGCAGCTTATTAAAATGTCAAACCAGTTTAAAGTCAACATATTCATATAGAGTTACGTTTTTCTGCTTCTGTTTGAATAGTTTAGTGCAACTTCATGCTGGAGTTGACCAGGTGGACGTAGTATAAGCCTAGTTATTTTCAGAAAAATTATATGAAGGAAATAAGGTTTTGAGTTCACAATTATTATTATTATTATTATCATCAACTCGTTTAAAAAAATACCATGTATTCAACCTTGTAATGGCTCAATAGTGAACAATATTTTAATTTCTTGACACCAGTTTCAAAATGTAAACTCGAGTGTTGGCTCACATACAGTCGTTTTTTGTTTTTGTTTTGTTTTTTTACCAGTTAACTCAAATAAGTGATTAATTGCTTTCAAACTCATAAACAAATTAAAAAACTGCAATGTAGCACAGCACATTACAGAAATCTAGTTGAGCAGAAAGTATAGATACTTCATGTAAAATGTAGTAGAGCAAAAGTAAAAAGTACATACAATTAAATCTACTGAAGAAGTAACAAAAATACTTATACTTCACTACATCCAGCCACTGTAATATGACAAAATGTAAAGGAAAACCCACGAATGCCTCTGGATCGCCTCAGAAATACGCTGCGCCTGTTATGAAAGCTCACAATTTCTTTCAACAGAGACACAAGCACATCCACACGGGCCAGAGGAACTTTGTGTGTCCCATCTGCTCCAAGCGTTTCAGGGAGGCCGGCGAGCTGCAGCGCCACCAGCGGGTGCACACCGGAGAGAAGCCCTACCAGTGCCAGCTCTGCCACACTCGCTTTGCGGAGCGCAACACTCTGCGACGGCACACCAAACGCAAGCACCCGTATCACCAGGTGGCGGTGGAAATGCTGAACGAGAGAAAAGACAGAGGAGACGGAGCGGGAGGCGCTGGCGGAGGAGGGAGGCAGGAGGAGGAGGAGAGTGCGGAGTGGTACAGCTCCGCCGTGTCCACCCTGGATAACTCTGAGTCCGAGGAGGACGCTGCGAACTGAAGGGAGAGGCACTCGTCACCACTTTGGGTCTGAACCTCGATTTTTAAAGAAGAGAGCACTTTCAATATGTATTCCAGTTTTAGATGTAAAAGGCATTAATGTGCATTAATCCCATTCCAATTGATGGGCCAAAATCAAACACAGGAAGATATTATCGTAATTTATTGCTTTGCAGATAAAGGGAATACTCATATGAGTCTAAATGTTATTTAAAATATCAAAATGTAATGATGCGTTTTCATGCAATCTGATAAATCCCTAAAGTGCTCAGAAAAGAAAGATTATTTAGTCTAATCAGCTCCCTAGGGGACATGGGGGAAAAAAAAATTTCTTTAACGTTCCCTTGCAATAATGTACCGATACTAAGTCTTTCTTACAGTGGCCACCGTACTTTCTGCTATAACATAAGGTTTTCGTAAGGTTTTTCCATGCGTCTTAGTATCTCGTTTGTGAGATATCTGAAGTTTTATATCTTTTTCTTTAGGATAGAAATGCACCACAAACATATGTGCAAAAGCAAAACGGGCCAAACGTGAGCTTCCCATCGCCCTTCCAAGATGTAAACAAATGTTTCCGTAAGAAGGAAAGAAAGAAAGAAAAACTGCATCCAAACTATTTGGACTATTTCTGAGTTATTTTCACTGGGTACTGAAATCATATCTGACCAGCGACTAATTTGACTTTCAATCTGTTTTTGCGCCAAAGAGTTAAGAATATATGAACACGTTTTCACTGAGTCTCTTTAAATGTATTTGAAATTTTAAATTGACATCTGTGACTGTATACAAAATATGCCAGCGAACGCAAAACTCACTGCGATGCAACGTAAAAGAAAAAAAACGTTCTCCGTGTCCCCTAGAGGGCTCCGTAGATCATGCTTTAGTTGTACATAGGAAGAGAAGTATTTGTGAAAGCTGCACTCCTGCACTATCTCGTCTGAAAGATATAATCTTTCCTACCGTCTGAGACACTGTGAGTTGTTTGCACTTGTTTGATTTAAATTCAGAAATCTGTTTTGTTTTTCATCTTTTATTTAGGTGACTGTTCGGATTTCATCCATATCCAGTAAGAGTTTGTCCAAATGTTTTTTGTTTTTTTTTGCGGGGGGATATTCTAACACTACATTCAGATTTCTTTTCCAGAAGTGATTTATGCTAATTTATTGGAATAAAATATTTGCAACCGTTTTTGTTGTTTGTCAACATCTTTGTATCGGTTTTCATCTCTCTCTTTTTTCTTTTCTTTCCAGCTTTTGTCATGCAGCTGCTGAGCAGAATCAAGTGTTTGATTAACCTTGATTTTTTTCCTCAAATTCTCCTCCAAATGATGAGAAACTCGTTTAGATAACGAGCACCAGAGCAAGGGTCCGTATCGCTCTTCTAATTTAGGCTAATCCCTGGCCTTGATTTTCTTCACTACATTAATCACCAAAGAGGAGGCTTTGCATGGATCTTTGTGATAAAAAAAGATTAAAGATTGTGGATGGCTGAGTGTGCAAGCTGGCCACTTGGACTGCCTTCAGGGAGTAATTGAGTTAGGACGGCAGCCCTCTGTTTTTGGTGCTCTTTGAATTTTCTGCTCGATTTAAGCCATGAAGCCTACCGGAGCTGAGCTCAAGATAAGCCTTTAAATACAGAATGGCGGAAATGACCCGACTGGGTCGTCATGGTCGTCCCTTTTCTTGCTCCTCAGCTGGTCTTTGCACGGATAAAAGGAGCTCCTAGCCGCTGCTTTGAGCGGCTTTGTTTGAGTTTGGTAAAATAATATCTGCAGGGGTGGAAGAGGTGGCAGATGTTCAAAGGTTAACTAACCAGTTTCTGCCATAATGGAGAGTAAATTTTAGGAGAGAAGAGAGGATTTGCTCCAATAAAACTGCAAAAGCAGATGCTATGTGTTTGATGTCGAAGCAGTCTATACTTAAAGTGTTAAATAAGCAAAGAAGCAACTAATTAAAAAAAAAAAAATCTAAAAATAATCCACCATTAAGCATTTCAGTCACAAACACATAGCTGTCCAAGGGTGCAGGGTAACGTCAGTAGATTAAAATCAGAAAGTAAATTTTATTTAACACTTCTATTCATATACACACTATGCATTTATTACATAAATTTATCAATAGTATTTCCATTTTTGTTAATGGTTGTTATACATAATTCTACTTCCTGATGCCTCTGAAGATCAATAGACTGATTTTTTTCACTTTAAATACACAGAGTATACAAATGTATTTTCTTCTTCTTCTTCTTCGTCTTCTTCTTCTTCTTCTTCTTTAACTTTTTGTAATTTAAGTTAAACTAAATAAAACAAAGATAACTTGATCTAACTCGATCTAATTCATGTAAAAGCATGAATTAAATCCCAAGGTCACAAAAAAAAAACTCAGAGCAACATTTAAAAGTGTGATTACATTCTTCTGTACACGTTGATTTATACAGCCTTTTGTCCTTAAATAAATTATAAACTGCTTTTTGTGTTTTCTGAGTTACGCTGTGTCTTTGTGAAACAACTATTTGAACCCACATGCCACCATAATGTCTATATACCAGAAAAGAGGCATTATTCCCCTACTATCATAAACCTAACTATGTTGAGTTTTACTCTGCAGTTCTGAAACGTCTTCTGAACCAGTTTCCTTTGGTCAGATTAGACTAAGATCGAACTTTTCAAAAGTGAACACCTTGGGTGATCTGTGCATGAAACAAAAGATGCATTTGAGGAAAAACTTTAACTTTAACAAGGTGGAAGATCTGTGATCCTGTGGGGTATTTTTCTTCCTAAGATCCTGGGAACCTTGTTAAAGTTTCTGCAGTCAGGAATTCTTTGAACTATGTGACCTAATCAAAGTCTAGACCAAAATATAGCGGGGAATATGAGGAGTGAAAAGTCTGATGACATATGTTTTTACAAATGTGACTGGGCTTTAGCTAAAAATCTGTCTCTAAATGTGCAAAGCACAGGTATCCCAAATAAATTATGGGGATGAAGACATATTTATCATGCATTTCTCAGACTTTTTCATAAAAAAAAGTCCTTTCATGTCACAATCACACACTACTTTGTGTTGGTCTATTACATAAAATCCCAATGAAATGCATTGAGGTTTGGAGTTGAATGTTTGTTATGAACAGTGCATTTCCTCCTTCTGGCTCATTAGCACAGAAGCCATTTATTTGACATTACTTCAGTCAGTATTTATAACTCCACTGTTTGTTTATTTCTGCTCTCCCCTCGCCTCGCTGTAGCTCGTGTAATGCTTTATCCACTTTTTTTTATTGCAAATTAATTTAACTTCTTTCTTTGAGTCCTACACCTAAAACAAAAGCGGTGACAAGAGTCGATACAAAAGGAAAGTGCTGCATTCGCACCGCAGAGAGTACTCTGAGAGCTCAGCCATTAAATCAGCACGGTTCTGTCAGGAAGAAAGGGAACAAGTTGACACAAAACAGATTTTGTCCCCTGTAATTGACACCGCTGGAGCTGCTGCAACAATGACCCTACAAGGTGCTCTCAGCACGGCGATGATGATGATGGTGAATATTCAGCAGGCTGGGTGTGTGGCATCAGCAGTCCAGCTGGTGCATTGTGCAGAACATGGCCCTCCGTGTGTGTGCAGGTCCAGATTGCACCGAGCTTCAAAGTGCAGTGACTGACAGACAGATGGATGACGGACATAGAGCGTGTTTGAAATGGGAGCGCGTGTGTGAGGTGCATGTTTGGGTTGCCTGAAGTGAAACAGGGCAGCGGGCCTACTGAGTGGCAGAAGGCACACTGCCAAGCGATTGAAGTAATAAAGGTAGAGGATGGAGGGGGGGGGGATTGAGAATAGAGTCGGTGATAAATGAGCAGGAAGAGGCTGCAGATGTAATGAAGTGTTACAGCGGCCTGCTTTAGCCCTCTGTTCGCTAATATAAATGTTGGCCCTTCATAAATTCCTACTTTCCTGTAATGTTGCATCAGAAAGTCTCCTTACAGCCACTGAGAGACAAAATAATGGAGGCTAAACTAACCATGAATGTTTCTTTGCTGACTTGAACGCCTGCTATTGCGCAGCTGAACCATGTGGTGGCGCGCTTACACTTACGATGAGCTGCGTGTTTGGCTCGTTATCTGTCAAATGGTGGAGGGATACTTGCAGCTGTGCAGCCACTGAAGAACGACCTGCGCTCTGCAGAATCAACGGAGAGCGACATGAATATGAAACCACCTGATTCTGCTTATCTCACACTCTTCAATCAACCAGCAGTGCCTCCCTCTCCTCCCCCCACCCCCCTTTTTTTGTGCTTTTCCGCATCATTTAAAGCAGTGTTTTTCAACCACTGTTCCGCGGCACACTAGTGTGCCG
>NW_006799973.1:694084-730636 GCF_000485575.1 Poecilia formosa
TGCTGACGTGATCTCCTGCTATTGCGCGTCTTAACCATGTGGGGGCTCTCGTAAACTGACGATGAGCTGCGTGTTTGGCTCGTTATCTGTCAAATGGTGGAGGGATACTTGCAGCTGTGCAGCCACTGAAGAACGACCTGCGCTCTGCAGAATCAACGGAGAGCGACATGAATATGAAACCACCTGATTCTGCTTATCTCACACTCTTCAATCAACCAGCAGTGCCTCCCTCTCCTCCCCCCACCCCCCTTTTTTTGTGCTTTTCCGCATCATTTAAAGGACCAAGAGAAATCTGATACTTTAGAGGGAGTAGGTTAACTCCGTGCAAGTCTGCCTCTTCGTCAGTCAGTGCAGGATTTAACACCCTGCAGCGTGTGTGTGTGTGCGTGTGTGTGTGTGTTGGTGGGAGGAAAGGAGGAGAAAGAAGGAGGGTAACAGGTGCTAATCAGAAAGGGAGTCCCGGCTGCAGAGGAGAGGGCATAGCTGGGGTGGGGGACCGGAGAGGAAAAGCGATTACATCACCTTTCTAACAATATTGTGTCTCTCTGTCTTTGCAGCCGGTTTTATTAATGTGTTTCGTTCGTGAGAGTGTTTGACAAATGCACTCTCTGAGCATGAGAGGAGAAGGTTTTCAGACTAACACAGACAGAGTGGGTGGACGGTACCTGGAAGAGTGGTTTTATCATTAGCGATTTATTAAAGTGAGGCTCCCTTCCAGTTTGTGGTCCATTAGTTGTTTCACTGCAACCTTCACTGGAGAATACAATGGCTCGCAAAAGTATTAACACCCCTCTAACTATTTCCAAATGTTTTCTCAAATTACTACAAGAAATTTACATTTTTCAAAATGTAAATTTTGTTAGCCAAACAATTTTGTTTGGCTAACCGTGAGATAGGCTACATTTACACGCAGGAGCATGTCTATCGGCTTCGCATTCGTATTGTAAGTATTTTTGTATTTTGTCAGCCTTTAACAAGAAGGTCCGGGATTCTCTCTGTACGAAGTTTGCTTACTGGGTACTCTGGTTTTCATCCACAGCTCAAAAGTATGCGTGCTAATTTGTTAGCATGCTAATTTGTTAGCATGCTAATTTGTTAGCATGCTAACAAATGTGTAACAAATGTGTGAACGTATGTTTATCATGTTTCTTGTTTTATCCAGCCTAGAAACCTGTTCAGGGTAGTGGTATTAAACTTTTACAATCCAAAAAAGCAATTTCTGCCCGCAGTCCAGCTAAACGAGACAATTTCTAAAGAACTATTATTTTATTGTTATTTTTATGTTTTAAAATAAAGTGGGGAAAAATTTTTAAATTGGATATATTTTCTTCTATATGTTTTTTGTGATGTAAAAAAACACAATTTCCAACACACAGACAAGAAAATATAAAATAAAAAATATATTAGTGGCACTTTTAGGATCTTTATCTTGTGAAAATTCAGTACAATTACCCCCCTAAAAAAAAACCCTTATTGTATATATTTTTAAAAACACATGCTGGTCCCTAGCGATTGTGGAGAGTAGAAAAAGACATTTGTGGATACCGAGCCACAGATAATGGATGGAGGACCAGAGGAACTGCTTCCATCTTTGCTTTTAACAAATTGCATTCTTTTAGCAATGTCATTTCTTCTTGTGATTCTTCCAAATACACTAGATTTGTTCTTTAACGGGAGTCTGACTTAAACTTATACACAACTTTTTCCTTACCTTGTCTGCTTTTTGTCTTGATCCGAGTTGTTCACAGAGCACCTGGACTTAAATTTAGAATAAGTTACACTAAAATAGACTGGATTTAATTCAGGCGTTTCGAGGAAAAGGTTTAAATATCAATGCAAACTGCACTCTTTAGGTTTTTTTTTTTTTTTAAACAAACTTCACAATTGTGTAATTTTGTGTCACTCCATTATATAGAATCCTAATAAGCTGACATTTGTGGTGGTAATGTAACAAAAGGTGATGCCGTTTATTGAACATGAACACTTCCTCAAGCATTTAGAGGATCCCCACCTCAGATAAAACTGATCTACCCACTTTTTTCCCTCTCTTTCAGGACCTCTTCTCCTGACCAACCAGCCGGCTTGTTGCTTCACCCTCTCCTCCTCGCCGTCCTCTCTCTCCGCCTCCCCTCCCTCTTCTCCATGACCTGCTGAACCAGCACACACACCGGCTTGTCTGTCAAACTGGAGGAACAGGTGCTGCAGCTACAGACTCACTTACCCCACTTCTCCCCCCCGTCCCTCTGACAGCCTATAGTTACACATGTAAAAGCGTGAGCGGGCACATGCAGGCAGACCCTCCCCTCTTTGTCCCCCCAGGTGAACTTGAACACTGAGGTGAAACTCAGGTGATTTCGCTTGACGGCCGGTGCATATAGACGCTGTAAAGCGTGCAGACTTACTGACCTGTGACTTTCCATGGTGCCACACACACACACACACAAATTTACACACACTACTAAATCACTTTACCGGGTGACCCAAAGGTATCTTGACAGGAGCATATGAGCCTGCAGTCCTGCTGCAGCACATAATTTGATGCGAGTCCAAAACACTCCAGGGCTTCTCCTGTTGCTGTGTAATAAACTGTCTTCTTATCCTGGTTTCACTTTTCTAACCATCACATTATGTGCCAGTTCAGCTCCTCGCTTTAAAGAACTGCACTAATTTTTATCTGTGGTTCCGCTCCTGTCAGAGTCAAGTACAAACATGAGAGCAGCTCGCCCGTCTGAGCCTCTGTCAAGCAGCCAGCAGGTGTCAGGGGAGGGTGACTGGCTTTGAGGGAGGAGGGCGAGGATGGGAGACGAGGTCATAAAGTGGGGGTGTGGGTGGGGGGTGAGGCTTGACAGTCCCTCACAGTTGGCACCGAGGATCTGGGATGCTTCAGGGGCGGACGGGGCAGAGGGAGAGAAGTTTTGAGAGTGAGGGGACGGAGAAACCGCAGAGCCTTCTCCTCCTTGCTTCTGCACCTTCAGAACAAAGAGTCAAGAAGTGTGGAAACAGGAGGGAAAAAAGACATGAAAAGAACATGAAAGACAGAAAGTGTCATTAACCGCACTACGAAGTTCTCTCTCTTCCCTCCGTCTCGCACCTCTCTCAATTTAATCTTAAATCCACTCCAATTTCCCCCGAGAGACTCAATTCTCCCTTTGCCTGTAAGTATTCTCTTTCATTCTCTTGCTTTTATTCTCTTAGCGTTCGCAGCTCCTTCTTGTCCCTCAGTGCCCTGCAGTGAAGCCTCGCCTCTGCCGGACACCAAATCTCAATCAGCTCCTTGTTGCTGGATGGCGGTAACGAGCGAGTGGCCTCGTTTTGGACCCTTTTGTGTCGTAAATAAGCAAAGTCGGCGTGTGTTCATGCAAGCGGGGACTAGGAGGAGCTGAATTAGCATGCATCGCCTTAGCCGTTCCTCAGCATGTGTGTGTGTTTGTACACTCAGGCGGACTTCCTCTGGGTGTTCTGCTGCCGGCTATTTCGGATCAATATTGTTAATAGGTTGTGTGTGCGCGCGCTGATGTGGCTTATGCAGATTTCCAGCTCTCTCTGTTTGAGTCAGCCCTTCCTCCTTCAGCTCACAAGCTGCTGTCACTGTGTAGCTATGTGGCGGCGCGCTGTAGGTGTTGTGACTTCATGTTTGTCCGTCACAATCAGGCTCCTCGGGGCCCTGATGTCTCAGGATCCGCGGGGCTTTCTGTCTCCGTCACTCATCCGAGCTTGGCTCCCCTCTTCTTCTTCCTCTTCCTCCTCCTGGCTCCTCGCTCTGCCTCTTGTCTGTTTAATTCTGTGTGTCGTTAGCTGTGTCTCTGGCTGTGGGTGGGCCTCTGTGACACTCGGTGTGATTATGACAGGCTGTCTGCAGGGAGGCCTGCTGCTTCCAGAGCTGCTCGCCATAGAGTTCAGTCAGCCTGCAGGTCTAAGACGTCTCCATTTCTTTCTCAGTCTATCACTGCTGTGCCTGTGTGTGTGTGTGCCTCTCTATCAATATATTATCTCTATCAGTAGATTTATAAGCATCTGTCTCTCCACCTCCCGTCCCTCCTTGGCTCTGATGTCTCCCAATCAGCGAGAGACAGAAGGACAGAAGCCCATTCCACCTGGTCAGGCGACGCAAGGAACTTCCTCTTTCTCCTGGCTCCACTTCCTTTTCTCCGCTCCGCCATGACTCTCCTGGCCTCCGAGAGGTCGCTTCTCATCAGGAACAAGTTCCGGTCAGGTGAGAACCAACCGGACGTTAAACATGCCAGTTAAAACAGTAGAACTGCTTTGCAACAATAGACGCTTCGCATTTCAGATACAATTTTCACTACGGTCAGAAATATGCGAATGTCTGTCATTGTATGTTAGCAAGAGTTGAACGTCAGTGAGACAAAAACAAGGCAGAACATAATAGTGAAGTAGAAGGGGAAGGTTTTCTACATGTTTTATAAACAAAGAGAGTTGTGTGCATCTGTATTTAGCATCTTACACTCTGGTGCCCTGTAATAAAATCCTGTTTAACCAATTATCTGTGTAGACATTTAACCCAGAATTACGTTATAAAGCAGTTTCTGAAAGTTTGAAAATTGCAGAGCTCAGTTCAAACCACCAAACAAAACAATAAATCTTATTATGGCACAAATGAAAACTTTTCAAGACATGGGTCTCCCTCTAAACTGCAAAGTTTTTACTCTTCTTTTCAGGAGATACCAGGAAACTGGTCAGAGCTGATGGGAAAATTCACAAAGCTAAATAAGACAGTCATGAAATGAAACCTGCAAATGATCTGAAACTGGACCTTCCAGCAGGACAAAACCTGCAGCCAGAGCTGAAGATTCGGAGCATATTTACCTGCTGGAACGGCTCAGTTAAAGTCCAGACATGAATCCAGTTAAAAATCAATTGTAATACTTTAGCTATTTTGCAAAAATTGAAAAATTGAGGGGGGAAAGTCAGTTTCCAGATGCCAATAGCTGGTGGAGAGATATCCTCATAAGTGGTAACTGCCTTAAATAATAACCAAATAAGCCAAAAACAACGATGCAATTTGCATTTCTAGTTACTAAAGTGAACAATAACTAAAATGAAAAACGGTAAACTTTGAGTGAATGAAGATTCCTCCAAAGCATTGGCCAAGTCATGTAGAAATCTGCATAAAATTTGACAATATGGGTATATTTTAGGTGTAAAATTAATTCAAATTTTTGCAAGAAAACAGATTCAGAGTGGATGAATTATGAACCAAACTGCACAGATTTCAATACAACAGTATGGTCTTTTTTTCTGTCTCTCTAGATTCTAGAAGTTTCTCTATGAAATAGGCCATTGACTAATGTATTCTCAAGGTTTCATTTTGTGTTGAAATATCAGAATATCACAGTATTTACACAAAGATATAAAACAAAACAAACAAAAAAATTAAACATAATCAAATTGATTTGATTAAAAAGAGATGAGTGACATGTGGGGCTTGTTCAGTATCCAGTCCGTGTTATGCGTTTGTGGCCAGTGATGTATAAAACGACTTGAAATCTTGGCGTTAACAGGATAAAATGTGGTTCTTTTCAGAACTGAGCGCTGAAACCGGAGCGACACCATTTCGCCGCACTGCTGAATTTGCTGTTGACTTCTTCTGTGCACTTGTGCAGCAGAATTGGTTGGACAGGGAGGAACAGATCAAACACTTGTCATCTTCTCACATTGGAGGAAGATTTCAAATCAGGATTTTCAAGTGACAGGTCTCTCCCTTGGGCCGACTTTACTCGGCCGCTGTGATGTGTGTGTAGTGTGTGTGTAGCCTTGCGGTGAGAGGCGGTTTATTCAATTCCCGTGTCAACAGATTAGAGCATCTGCAACGTGACACACTTGGTCTCTGCGGTGGCTCAATCTGAGTTGTAGGCGCAGATTTTCAGTGCATCAGCGCATTTTCTGTTGAGTTGAAAGTTGTAACTTGGATACAGCTGAATATTTTTGTTTATTGAGAAACAAATCAACAAAAGCGGAGACTGTATTCAATAAAGCTAAATTGGGTCCAGATTGAATCGAATTCATTCTGATCCATTCAAATCATTTAGACAGAATTACAATCAGAATCCTGTCAGATTCAGTGGATCTTTTTTTTTTTTTGCCAGTTGCTAAAGCTGTCTGTCTAAGGAAGCGTAGCTGACTGCATCAAGTCACTGACCTTAAAGCAAACCTGAGGATGAGGATCTCCAGGAAGAATGAGACGAAGAATTACCCCTTTTCAACAGGAAGAAACTTCCAGCTAAACCAGACCCAGAATTTGCTCTCTGCTGCGACCGGCTGAAGGTTGAGAATCAGAAACAAAATAACTAAAGCAAAAACAAAGAGAACACAGATGATACCAGGTGGCACTTAAAAATAACACTCTCTTGCATCGCTGCTCAAACTTATCTGAATCAAATGAATGATTACTGAACAGGTCTTTACGAAGGAGATAATTAACATAGTGTTACAGTAAAAATGGCTCCAAATGATGCAGAACATCTTAGTGTTTCAGACCTTCGCTTTAAATCAAGTATTGGCCATTTTCAAAAGCACAACTTCACAAAATTCACAAGACTATTGAGTTAGCAGCGGCTCCCTGTGGACGCATCCACAAAGCGTCAACAACACCCATTTCCTTGGAGGGTTCTCAAACTTCGCTGGAAGTACAACAGGTGGCATTCTGGCTGACTTTAGTTGTGAGGAGATTTTGGTACCATTTCAAGACGAATAGAAACAAACCGTGATAAAGAGCTACTAAACGTTAGCAAGCCAAATGATGTTATTTCTCTGACATTTCTTAAAAGAGGAGTGCAGAGAAAATCTGGTGAGCTTCTACAAACGTAAGGAGAAGACGGAGACCTTAGACAAGTCCTGGTGGATGCATACGCTATGATTTGCTTACCTCAGCAGTTTTAAATTTGACCTGCGGTGGATTTGCTGTTTGTTTGTAGTGGCGCTACAAGCTAAGTAGCACTGTATTGTTCAGCAGTTTCTGCTTTCAAAGTGTAGCAATATGTTCCCTAAAGAAGGATGCCGTATTACATATGTAAGGCAGTCTTATTGAATTTGAAGGTCAGGGTAGGGTTAGTTTTGAGAGTTTGAGAGCCACTGCCATAATGTGCACCCACGGGATTCAGGTGGTGTAAAACCCAACACAAAACATGGAAGATAAGAGTGTTAAAAAAATGTTTCACACTGATGTCGTCAATAAAAAATAAAAGCCTTGGGTGAATTTGGCTGCTACGCACAAATTTAGTCATTTTGTAAAAATAGGCTGGAGGGCTTGGACAAAAAGTCAGTTTGAATTTCTAAACTGGGCCAGTGAACTCAACTCTACACTAACACTGAACCTGATACTGTAAATAATAATAAATAAATTTAAAAAAACTACGCGGCACTTGCTTTTACTAACAATAACACCTAAAAAAGGCGCTTTTGCGGGACATCCTTTTAGGATTCAACAGCCACTCTGCCACAAACAACCTTTCCATCACTGCATATTTTAATGCTACATTTCCTACAACTTGTAGCGGCTGCTGAATTCCCAGGCAGCTGTCGTGAATGGCTGCAAAATAGAAAGGCGAGAAAATGACAGTCCCCTAGGTGTTCAAACAGCTGCTGGAAAACAGGATTCTTTCGGCAGCTGCTCTGCTCCAAATCTCGTCTGTACATACATGAGCTGCTTCCAGTAAACGTCTCCGAAGGAAGCGTCGTGACTGGGCGTTTGGGAATATTGTAGTCTGTTTGGGCTGTGATCTTTTTTTATTAGTAGGCCTTCATCACAAATGCTCATTTTCGAGTTTTACTGGGAGGCAAATTTAGTTTTTGAGGACTTTGAAGAAGCACGATTCCCCTGTTTGATCCTGACCTTCACCAATATTTAGTTTTGAGAGGATTAGAAGTGAAGTCAAAGGTTTGCATGGCATCTACAGTGCAAACGACAAATGAATAATTGAAACTGAGCCGACAAACTTGTTTCAGACAACAATTTAATTACAGATTCCTGCGCTTTCATACTTAGAGACAGGAAATCAGGAAGACTGCGGCCAGCAGCACAAATGAGCATGACGTGAGCAGGACGGGATGTATGAGAGGCTCGTGAAGAGAGCGGGACAGCTGAAGGGGGGATGGGACCAACAGAAATAGATTTACAGAGGGATAAATAGAAACCTCAGCCCCCTCCCCACCTGCTTTCTCAGGTCTCAGTACACACCAAAGTGTACCAGAGGCCCAGCTGCACCCTGCACTTCACCTGTGTGTTTTATGTGATAAGCATTAAAGAATATATACTCCATCTACAGGCTAAATGATTCACAAGCATGCATTATTGAGCTGTTCGTAAAGTGCCCTGGATTGATTACTTTCTGCTTTTCTTTGGCTGAATTTCTGTTCCCAGATCTGTCTTTCTCTCAGCACAGCTCATCATCTTTTTTTCTTTTTTTTTTTGTTTCAGTCCTGCAGCTGAGGATTCAGAACCGAAGGCTGAGCGAAATCAATGCAGACCCAGGTTAGCTTGTGTTATTAACCTTTGATTGAGTGCTCTGCTCTGGCAGCAAGCTGCATGTGTTGTTATCCGCGGCAGAGCCACCGCTTTTAAATCACAGACGATGCATATCTCATTTACTTTTTCATATTAACCTTTTGTGAAAATGGCAAAACCTTTAAAAACATGATGTTTTAATCCACCAGCGTGATGCAATAAATGGCAATAATGGCAGAGGAAATATTGTTATAGCATTTATTTTACTGTTCATCTTTCTCTGCAGCAGTAGAATCCCAAATTGAGAAATTTAGACTCACTAACGAGGCTCTCGGGGCCTGTGAAAGAGAAGCAGGCCCACAGCACCCAACCCTAACCCTCCACACATTTACACCTTGATGGTAGAGCAAAATCGCTTCTTTTTTTCTGCCGTGACCCTCAAATCATAGACGGTGTCCACTGGATGTTATGGAGATTTTATCTCATTTTCACACTGCAAATACACGTCTTACCAAGTACTTTTGTCTGGTTTCAATTGCAAATGTCTTAGTACACTTGAAAAATGACAAAATTAACTTTCAAGTAACTTTTCAGCAAAATAAAGGAGCTTGTTTAAGTCAGTAACTCCTTAATGTTGAAAAAGTTCAGATTATTTCACTTATATCATGGAAAACTGTCTTGTTGTAAGTGAAATAATCTCCCAGTGAAACTAGTGCTTTTTAAAATCAATATGAAGAAATTAAACTGCACTGATCTGTGTTGTACGGCTCAGTGAGCTCCAAGTTTCCACTCTGAGCTGCAGTTCTCTATAAGTGAACTTTAGACATTGTTACTTTTTACACTTTCCTGTTTATTCTGTGTGATTGGGAGATAAACCTCATCTAGTCTTGCTTGTAACGACTCCAGTTCATTTAAACTTTTAAATTATTGCTGTAACTGAGAAGTTTAGGTATTTTCTTGTGGTGAATTGCTGACCAATAAGTATGTGGTAGGTTTCCTTCCACTTTATAAACTGTTTTGAGTGTGAGATTGGACGTCTGCAGCAGAATATGAATATATTTCAGAATAAATGGTGTAAGTCAAAATAAAACCCTGAGGACTGAATGGTTTTGTTGATGCCCGACGGATTGAAATCAACTTAAAAGTTGGTAAAACTGTCGGCAACCAGATTTGAAAGAAATTGTACAAGTCTAAGAATTAATCCTCACGTTTGTTGGTTCATACGTACAGATTTATTAAAGTCAAGTGTAAATGCAGAATGCTCCTAACACACTGTCAGTTGTCTCTATTAGAAAGACATAGAGGAGTCAATATCTGAATGTGTTTAGAAATGTAGAAATAGAAAAAAATGACTGTAGTCCTCTGATCAGACCGGCTTCACTTCTACGGTTCTTCATGCTGTAACTTGCAGGGATGAGTGGAAAATCTGAAGGTTTTCAGTGGATTTTATTTCCATTTCTTTTGTTTTTATAAAATTATAATTAAGAATATATATTTTTTTACATTCTGTTATTCATATGTTTTGTCTGCAGGGTTGAAATCTGCCTCCACTCATCAGAAAACAGAGAAGAAACGGAGTGAAGCTCATGTAAGCTGTACAATATAATATAACAAGTCATGTATTTCAAGCCATACAAACCTCTGAAGTTGACTGCATGTGGGAGAATATAATAAACACATTAGCATAGCACCCAAAACATTACTTTCTTCAAATTTCACAAAACTGTAACTTTAGCAAATCAACGCAATAATTTGAAACATCTCTTGATCTTTCATAATTGATGCATTAGGCTACACCCCCCCAAAAAAGATTGCTTTTTTATAAATAGGCTTAGAGGATATTTATATATTTAGGGCAACTACTAAAGATCCATTTATTTAGAGAAGAGACAACAGGTTTGTTTGATAAAAAGAATAAATTTGGAGCAAATTGAGAGTCTTTGCAGCTCTGTGTCATGCCAGTCATACCACGAATATAGAAAGCAGTGTAATAAAGCTGGACTCATTTGAATAAACTGACCTGACGTTTTCTGACGCAGCGTCAAACTGAGGATGGTGCCACTCAGAAGTTGCCCCCTGGTGGTCTGAGCACTGAAACTGCACAAGGTGATGCCAAGCCGACGGTGAAGCTGCTGTCTGCTTCTTGCTTTACTCTCTCCGCCTTCAGCTTTGTGCACAATAACAGATTTGCCCTCTTGGCACTCCGTCTCTGTCTGCGTTACATCTGCTGTACAGTAGCTGAGGAGATGTGTGTCTGCGCGCGCACGCGCGCGCGTGTGTGTGTGTGTGCTTCACTATCTGTGAAACTAAGATGTGACCTTGCTGCATAGTGTAACGCTGCTTTAAAAGAAGCCGACACATCAGTGACTGACAGCACATGATAAACGCGTCAATCTGACAATCGGAGTCATCATTTCTTCTCTCTCTAATCTCTCCCTCTTCTAAACTCTCATCTTCTTCATTTCCATACCCCCTAACCCTGCCTTTGATTTAAAAGAGCTATTATTATAGTATCAGGCATTTCAAAAAGATGTAATTTCTTTAAAAGCTCTTTTTTCTGACATTTAAAAAACAAAAAAAACAAAAAAACGGTGAGAGTGACTGTGTGTGCACACATCCAAGGCGACACATTTCCCTGCAGGAAAAAGTGTTTACTATTTCCTGATGCCTCTGCTGGTTTGGACTGGGACTCACTGCCTGTGGCGAAGCTGTTCTGCACACTCACATCACATATGTTCTCTAGTCCTGTTGCTTCGCTTTCTCCGATCTTCTCTCTCTCTCTCTCTCTCTCTCTCCGTCTGCACTGATCTCCCATCTGTCCTGTTCTCTCCTTTTAATCTGCAACATTCCTCCTTCTGTCTTCCACCCATAGAGAGGACTGTATGTGGGGCCCTGAGGCAGAGGAAGGCTCGCCCTTCACAGACCCTCACTGAGAGGATCCAGCAACCTCCAGCAGCCGCAGAGCAACAGCTTGAGCACACGTTGCCCCTGGAGAATGGTAAATAAATACTCGGCAACACACATACCGACACGTTTGGAAAAAAAAATCTTCCCAGAATCCTATTCGCTTGCTGTTTTGATCGTGCATCCCTGGACCGGTGGTTTCCTCAGGTTCTGCCTCGTTCCCTGCTGATGTCTTCGAAGAGGACATCTCTTCCTCCATCTCGTCTTTAAACACGGAGCAGCATGCCGCTCTCCAAGCGGCATCCATTTCCTCCCTGCCGGGCCTCCCAGTTGACCAACCACTAAGTGACTGCTCAGCTGTGGGTCTGACCCTTAATGACAGTCCCAGTCATGCACAGGTATTGAAGACAGCAGAAAGCCATTAACACTACTGTCTGGTGAACAACCCTGTCAGAAACCTGCATATCTGCATTGTTTTTTTTACCGTGTGGCTGCATGAAACTTTAAATAAATACTTCAGCTCCATCTTTCTCTGCATCTGAAACTGAACATTTGTAATTATATCACAGGTTATTCCAGACTGACACAGTCCTGGGAGAAAAATCTTGTCGCATTGTAGCTATGAGATGCCACATATAAATAAGACTCGCTGCAATAAAATGTATGCAAGTGCTACATAAACGTCACATCAGTTACCCAGTATGAACATCACTTGAATGTTAGTTGTTTTTTGGGGTTTTTCTTTAATCATACGTTAAATCAAACCATCTTGGGATGAAAGTTCAATGATCTATGCACATGCTATCATCACCCCCTTGTGGTTAAAGTAAATAAATCTTTACCTGGCACCTTTCGAGGTAAAAATCTCAAAATACATGAACAGAGAAACAAACACAACAAAATAAAAGCCGTTTTACATTGATAAATGAATATTTGGTATTAGCCGAATTAATCAAAATATAGGTTGGGTTGCAGTCAGTTGGAGCCATTTCAAGTATTAAGTTTGCAAAGACAGCTAACATTTTAGAGTTGAGAGTGTTTGCATGGGGTTGCATCGGGTTAACCCTCAAAGCCCCTAAATCTACATTCACAGTGGTTTAACTTTCCCAGTTATCCAAACTGTGCTTCTGTATTTCTGAAACCTAAACAAACATCAATAGCTTTAACAAAATTTCTGTATAAACTCAGACTGTCGGTTATGATAATCCAGCATAAATCATTGAGGCCCCGCCCACCTGGAAATGTATAATTCCTAACAATCTTAGTTAAGACTAATTATTTGCATCCCTCAAATACAGATGAGTTATAATTTGAGTGTGTGCCACACTGTACATTTTGCTAATGTATTAGAAACACATTACCAAAAACACATAACATTTGAAATACAATAAAGGTGATTAATTTCTAAAATGGGTAAAGTTTGCATTTTGTTTTTCTTCTTGCTTTACAAACAGAAAAAAATGTCATCATTTTCTGAAATGCACTTTGTTTCTTTTATGCTTTCAGTCCGGTCTGACGTTGCTTCCGCCAACCGCGGGCGTCAGACAACCTCTGAGCGTGACGCTGGGTGAATCAAACTCCTTGGCACCAACTGGAAGACCAAACGGGATGTTCCTGACCGCTCAGACGACACCCCTGCTGCCAAAGGTATCACCCAGTCTCTGGACAACATCATTTCAGTTTGGTTTTTGTTGGTTCCATCAACGCTTTTGTATTTTTTATTCATTTATTTATTTTTTATATTAATCTGGAAGATACAGTTATAGCAAAACACAAATAAGTATATCTAAAAGTCATCTAATTTGTTCATGCATGTTTTGTGGTGGAGTTCACAGAAAAGCTCTGTGGCGGTCCTTAAGCTAACAGGACGGCCAATCCTGTGCTTTTTTCCTGTTCTAAGCTGCCCTGCAGTCATTACTGTCAATTTGTACTTTAGGGGGGAGTCGGCGCTTCCCATGTAGGTTAACATATTCACACATAAACCCCGGTGGTGTAGGTCAGAGGCGGCACACGGTGTCATCAGGACATTTGTGAGGCATTTATACATAAAGAATGTAACTTTAGCAAGGGCCAAACATGTCAAGTATTTTACAGCGAGCTGACATTTCCAATGAAACTCTGCATGTGGAAAGTATTTGTATGTAACATGGTTACTGTTTAGAGAGATGTTGGCAATGTGTGTGTTTACAGACAGCTCGGCCTCCCAGCCCGATCTGCCCCTCGTCTTTGCCCCCTTCCCTAAACTTCAATCACCTTACCCGCCCACGGAAACCGCGGGACATCAAACCCAAGATGAAGAAACTCAAGTATCATCAGTACATTCCTCCAGACCAGAAGGGAGCGTCTGGGACTGGAGGTGCTAAACTTAAGCTCTGCTTTTCTCCATTTATTGCAGAAATATTCCTTCGTTTTGCTAACATGTTTCACTCCCATGTTTTCCAGCGGGAGGAGCTAAGCAGAGCAGCCCTGCCCCAGCGCAGCCGCTAGACCCCGCCTACTCCCATCTGCTGAAACAACAGCAGGTCTTCCTCCAGCTTCAAATCCTGCAGAGTCAACAGCAGCAGCACCAGCAGCGACTACAGCCGCCGCAGGAGGTTGCAGTTGTACCGAGGTATGCAAACAATACCGATGAGCTGCCTGGTCAATTCACCATTGCACCTAATCAAAAAAACGTTTTGGTACCTGCACTTTGCTTTCAGTCCAGCTTCATTAATGTTGTATTTCACAGAAGTTACATCAGCAAATGTGCAACAGTTAGCTTTGTCAAATGAAGACAGAGTGTTTCTATACGAAAAACTAATTTTTTAAAGCAGAGTTTGTACATTTTGATGCCGTTATTCTGTTTGAACAAGTTCAGACATGGACAAGGTAGCAAGAAAGCAGAAAAATTGCTCTTTTTGTAGTTTTTTGTGTTTATATTGTGGGCTCTCTCATTAAGTATCATTAAAGCAAAAAAAAAAAAGAAGTTGGAAAATCAAGGATGATAGATTTAAAGTGAATATAAATATTTCTAAGAATACATTTTATTCTTTTGAAATGCAAATTTAAACCAAAAAAAATTGGGATAACAGAAAAAACATTTTGGAAAGTGCAACATTTTTCCCCACTTGTTCAGATCTGGATCTGGGTTTGTTTGGAGCAAAGACTCCAAACAAACCCTGCATAAAACTACCTAAATGAAACGGGTATGAATCGTCATAGATCAGGTGAATTGACCAACACCCAGCAGTGAAGGTATCTGATTATTGATCCAGACATTTTACCTGAGTCGATCGCTCTGTCACTCCTCCAGTGGAGATCACAATGATCTGGTGAAGTCTTGTGGAGCCTCACCGCTCAGCCTCCAACCTGTTCCTGCCACAACAAACCAAACTCAGACGGACGCAAATCCTACTTCCAAACCAGAGCCTCTTCCTGCAAATCTTGTTGATCTAACGGTAAAATGTACACATATTCTCCCACTAATCATCATTAATGACTAGAAGAAGCTGGTGACGCTCGCTGACCGTTCCCCCAGGTGTCGGAGTTGAGGCAGCAGCTGCGTAAACGTGGCCTCCCTGTCTCTGGAACCAAGCCGGCCTTGTTGCAGCGCCTTCGTCCCTTCCAGCTTCAGCACGCCTGCCCCGCCCCGGCTCCTCTTAGCAAGCTGGGCACCAGCATGGAGCCCTTCATTCCCTGTGCCCCGCTGCTGCCCTGTCAGAGCCCTGGCTCCAGCCCCGGCTTCAGGCTGAGCTCGCCCGGCAGCAGCCCGAACCAACAGCTGTACATTCAAGACGGGGGGATTCCTAATGGGACTCTCAGTGACGGTCCCAACAGAGACCCAAACGGGACTCTGAACGCCGTCCCAAAAGCGTTCGCAGACGCTGCGTCAGTCAGTTTGGCAGGTGAACAGTGTGGTCTCGGCAGCACTGTGTTCTTGGATCCCGCCAGCACTGCGTCAGGAACTCCGAGTCCCAGTTTGCCCATGTCGTCCTCCTCGCCCCTACAGTGTGGGACTCCCTGGAGAACCGACAGAGAACAGCAGCAGGAGCATCTAGAGCTGAGCGTGAAGCTGGAGAAGCGGGAGAGGAAGAGGAGCCGGCATACTGAGTATGGCGTACTGCAAGCGGGTACTGAGGTGAGTGTTTTGCCACAGAAGATTTGGGAAGCTTGTGATATATTAGTGGCAGTGCTGCATAAATGTGACTTCTCCCCAACCAGTCTGGGGAGGGATCCCTTCATCCGTTCCTGCAACAGGATCCGGGATGCCTAAAAAGGAAGGCAGAACTAAATGCGCAAACAGAGGTGTTGTTTGCTCAGGTAATATGCTCAAGTCATACAGACATAGAGTATGTTTTACAAAATATTCCCATTTTAGCACTTTACAACCACAAACCTAAACAAACCAACAGCAAGTGTTGGTCTATTAATGTGAAGTGGAAGCAAAGTAATACATGGTGTTTGAATTTTGACAGAATCTGGAAATAGGTTAATTAATAGGAGAATATTGAGCAGTAAATTAGCCAAGAGGCTCATGGTAACTCTGGAGGAGCTGCTGAGATCGACAGGTCAGGTGTAAGAATTTTTCAACAGGACAAATGTAATCAGACACTCCACAAATCTGGTAGGATCCTAGAAAAAAAGGCTCAAGGCTCCCAGTTGATACTATACCTCATGCCACACACCTGATGCTTTGGTAGACGGTTCAATCGGGAACCAAAACTGCAACATTTGTTACACTTTCAGCTGTTGTGGTTAGCTTTAATGCTGCGCTGTGTCAAACTCTAGGCTGGTGCACCCTAATAGGTGCAGGATAGCAGTTCTCAAAGATTTGACTTGTCACATTATCCCCCAGTAAAATACATTAAAGTTTGTTGAGTTCAAGAGGAATGAATACTTTGGCAAAGTGCCGTTAACGTTAAAAGCAATTACTCCAGGCTGCACTCTGAATCACTGTGCCTTAAAACATTTATCACTTTCCTCATGTGAATGAGCACTCATCCTCACCTGTCAACTGATTTAAACTGTCTTGTCCAATCATGTGATTTTGCCGCTAGCCGTGTGATGTGATTGGCCATGACTTCGAGCTGCCACTGCAGATTACAGCAAGTCCAGCTCAGACCTCACCTGGCGTTCGCAGCTTGGAGGAAGAGCTGCAGGAGGCGATTCAGAAAGCCCAGGTTGGTCTGAGGAAAAAAGGGAGTCACTGAGAGATCTTTGAGCTCAGGACTGAAGCATCTTTTCTTTCTCTCTGCAACAGATGGACCCTCGACAGTCTATTGATGATATTCTAGATGAGCCACTTATTTGTGATGGTGAGTCTCGAATAGGGAACTGGAAATGCACGTTTAATGTCGTCGTATCTGTCTAATCCTTTCGACTGTACCCTGCTTCCAGGCTCTCTTGAGGCCTCTGATCATAAATCTGCTGCACACTCACTTCCTGACCGCTCCCCTGCCCCTCAAGCTGAGCAGCCCCAGCCTTTTCAGCAGCAAGATGACAACTTCCTGCCGTCCCCTCTTTGTTCCTCTCTCTTGCTGGAGCTCCCTCCGTCTCCTGCTGTAATAAACCCAAGCCAGGTTGTCCCTGCGCCTCCGCCTCTCCCAATCTGCACCTCCCCTTCGCCTTCGACTAGAAGGTCACGGAAACGGCGGGCTCCTGCACAGTTTGACGCTGCCGACTGGCTCGAAACCCTCACGTCAGGCCTCCACCCTCTCACCCCGCCAAAACCTCCGTTTGTCGAATCCGATTTTAGTCTGGATTCGGATCTGAATGTGAATCGAGTGCTTGATCTTTTGATAGAGCAGTGGTGAAGATGTAAAAGATGGTGTGCAAACACGGCACAGCGAAAAAGTATTCATATCCCGCGAACATTTCGACATGTTGTGACGTTTCAACCAAAAGTCTCGATTGTAATTTATTGGGATTTTGATGGAGCAACACAAAGTGGTGCATGATCATAACATGGAAGGAGTTTTCAAAACACTTTACTTTAAAAATCTAAAAAGATTCAGCCCTTCTTAGTGAGAGGACCAATTTTCAGTGCAAGACAGCTGCAAGGCATCTAGAGGTATGTCTCATTTTGTCTATTCTTAAACTCCTTCAGACTGAAATAATGTTATTTGTGAGCTTTAACTTTCAACACCATGTAGATTTTAAATTGAATTTAGGTTTAGATCTTAACCAGGCCTTCCTAACATATGAACATGTTTCATCTAAACCATTACACGGTTGCTGGGGCGGTATTTTTAGAGTTGTCGAAAGGTCAACCTCTGAACTCTGAAAACTATGCTCCCGTCGTTCAGCCTGATGGTTTACATCCGGGGTGTCCAAGCTGTGGCCTGGGGGCTACTTGTGGCCCTTGAAATTATTTTGTTTGACCCCTGACCACAAGTCAAGAATTGATGACCCAATACATTTGGAAATGCTCTGTTTTTCTTTTAGCAAGCCATAAAAACAGCCTTTTTATGTACTGGCTCTTATGCAGATATACAGATTTTATAAAAATGCTGTTTATTGTTGAGCAGGTAAAACGACAGCTGCAAAAAATGCAACAAAATAATTTTGCATTTTTGCTTTAATTTATATTGTGGTTAAAGGTTTAAATTTTCCAGGTTTGGCTTCGAAGGCAAGCAGTTTGGACCCGAGTGGCTCACCGTGTCTTTAAGTTGTCATGCCATCCGCTTCTCATGAAGATGGTCGCTCACTAATACCCTTTAACAAACCTCTAAAGTCTCGACAGAGCAGTTCGTATCTAAGCTGAGATTAAAATGCACAAAGGTGAACTCTGTTTGCCTATAATGTGAATTCTGAATGCAAATGATTACACTGGATTTATTTTTTTGCGAGTATAGGACTGAATACATTTGTGCGTCACATGTTTGAGATTATTTTTTACAAAAAAAATGTTCTCAAGATTATGCCTCAAAATTTTTTTTTTTTTTTTTTTACAAAAAAAATGTTCTCAAGATTATGCCTCAAAATCTCAAGGGATGTGAAATACTTTTGCGAGGCGCTTCGTGTTTGCATTTCCTTTGTATGATAAACTGTGGATAGTTTTCTTACTGTAATGAATTGCACAAAGTGTGTTCGTTGTACGTTCCACGACTGACCTGCAGAACCGAGTCACCGGCTCCACGCAACGTCGAGAGCCGACTTTACTGCAGCAGTCTAGTCACACGCCTCTCCGACAGGACAATGAGAACAAACACAGAGATGCAGTCGTGCACCCCATGAACACTGAGACGCAGCAGAGGGGTGTTCAAAAGCACTTTGGCTCAAGCAGCAAAAGAAAACCTGTCGGCGTATTATGTTGAACACGGTTGCTGGCTGTGCTGGGAGACAAGTCAGTTTTTGACTTTTCTCCAGAACCCGTTGTCGGATTGGGTTGAGTGCGGCGGCACCCCGGTGTTCACTCAGTCTTTGAGTCACAGCCATTCATAAAGCCCATTCAGAGTATGTGAAAGCCAGGCAGAGCTCACAGCTTGCGTGTGTCTCCAGACCTTAACCTTGATGCCAGATGCACAGTCGGCATGCGGAGGGAGAAACCTGGCAGAACAAGAAGTGTGCGTTTGCCTTGCGGATGTACTTGTATGTCTCTGTAAGGCATGTATGCTTTTACTGCTCTTCTTAATGTGGTACTCTGCACATAAGTCTGCTTATGTTTGCATAGATGTACAAACTCTCTGTGTTTACTTACAAGTAATGCAAAATTAATTGCTTACTTACCGTTAAAAGGTCCTTGAAATGAAGCAGGACGCAGAAAACCTCGGTGTCCTCACTTCCTTCATCGTCACTGGTGTTTTTACAGCACAAACTCAAAATCAGCAGGAAAAAAATAAAAAAAAACACATTACCTTCCTGAAGTCATGACTCCACAGGAGAGCAATCAGGCAACCACCACTGGGGAAAAAAAAAGTTTTTACACAAATGCACCAATCAGCTGAGTAAGAGTTTCTTCATTGTGTAGCAAAAACAGGTGGTCATTTTGTTCCCTGATTAACCTTCGGTGGCCTCTGCCTCCTGTTGAGTGCTCACCCCATGGCAGTTTAATCCAATTTTAGCACAAGTTATCACCAAACACCAGGGCGACACCTGTTCAGTTACTGCAAATTAATTCCTTACAACCGTTGTCACGCGTTAATGAAATGACTGCTGTATGTCATAATACGCAAAACACAAAGTGCATTATTAGGCGTACAATTTGGATTGTTTGCCTACACCATCAGCGACCAGCCAATCACATGACAGAAACTTTATGTTTTAAGTCGTTTCGTTGGCATGAAGTTACAACCAAACATCAGGCTGGGAAAGAAAGGATCTAAGTGACTTTTATGGTTGGTTGTGCAAGGCTGACATTTTGCAATAGTTCAGAAGCTACTGGGATTTTCATCTTTTGGATTTGCAGAAATCAATCCAAAGATCTTGTGGGCACAAAATACCTCGTTGATGTTAGAGGAGAATTGGAAAAAATGATCACTTCTTACAACCAATGTGTCCAGAATACTATCTCTGAATGCAGAGACTGCAGATGACAGCAGCCAAAGCTCACATCCAGTGCCACTCCTGTCAGCTGAGAACAGCGGACTGAGGGTGCAATTCACACAGACTTACCACGTTTGGACAGCAACAGATTGGAAAATTGTTATCACAGCTGTGAAATTCAGATGTTTGAGTCAGAATTTGATGTAAAGCATGGATACGTTTTTCAGAATTTGATGTAAAGCATGGATACGTTTTTCCTCTTATCCCTGATTCAGGCTTCTTATCGAGGACAAGAAGCCGGAATGGCTTCTTACTACATAGTGATACACTATGTAGTATCACTACATAGATATGTAGTATTACATCACTACATTGGTAGTGATGTAATACTGTGAGGGATATCTGGCACATTTTGGACCCCTTTCTATCAACTAAGCATGATCTAAAAAAAAAAACCACAGGCTGCCTCAGAACCGTCGCTGACAGTGTCCACTTCTTTACAGTGACAATGTGGTTGTTTTCTGATGGCTCCATGTCACCAATCTCAAATCTTCCTGTCGTTTCTTGAATGATTTTATTGCACTCCAGTGGCCTCCACAGTCATCAGATCTCTAATAAGAGGAGCACCTGTTGGATGTGGTGAAATAGGAGATTCACATCATGAATGTGCAACTAAAAAATCTGCAGCAACATCACGTCAATATGGACCAAAACCTCTGAGGAAAATTTCCATCACCTTGTTACCTTGAAGCCAGAATTGAGGGAGATCTGAAACTAAAAATAGATTAAGGAACAAATTAAAAGTTTTGTGTTCCAGCGTGTTTTCCTGCTGATTTCATAATCCACGCAGTCTACTGACTCTGAGGAGTTTCACTTGTCATTTGTTTGCGTATAAACATTCAGGTACCGATGTAGATTTTTTTCCAACCTTGCTGAACAAAACTTAATAAATGAACCAAAATCTGACGAAGGTCAGGAAGCATTAACCTTTCTGTGCTTCACTAATGTAATCCAGATAAAGGATTTAATCTACAGAACATTATACTTTGATTTTAATTGGCTGCGTGTCCCATCTGTCATGTAGGAAGGTTTGGACTGAATCCTTTTAATCATTTGGCCACCCTCTCTGTGGGATCACTTTATATTCTGCTGGGCTCCTTCTCCTTAAGGAAAATGCCGTCTGCATTGCGATCTCCAGAAAGCAGACTTCTTAAAATCCACCTTCCCGTGAATGTTCAGACCATGATGTTCCCATGCAGAGTTTCTGCCTCTTTGTTTCTCTTTCTCATGATAAATAACGGACAGTGAATCAAAATAAGATTATCTGTACATCGGCAAACCTTCAGCACGGAGCTACAGCTTTATGATGAAGTAGCTCTAGTGCAGCTTTCACTATGGAGACGACACGGGAAAAAATGCAGTTAAATGTGGATGGATGGCTATGATAATCATAGCGATCAATAAATGTTGCCTGCTGCAAGAAAAAAAAAACAGAAAAATTGATAGGCAGGAGAGTAAGATGCTACCTCCTGTGACTTCCACTGCTTTAAGGGCTGATGCTCCTGTTTTTATTGTTTCTTATTTCATTTCCAAAAAAAAAAGAAAAAAAACTAGGGCAGAGTTTGCTGTAAAACCTCGGTGAAAGTGCAACCGGTTGAATATTTCTATTTTACAATGATGGAAATTTTTGACTGGGTACGTTGGAGTGCTTTAGATAAATGGAATCCGGTTTGCCAGTTGCTGCTACAATTGACTTATTGTGAAAAGACAAAATACTGTATGTTCGCTTTTATTTATGATGTAACTTATTAATGGAAAAACACAATTTTTGTGCAAAATGTATTTAAAAGAAAAGGGAAAAATTAAAGTCTTAATAGATTTTCTTCCTGTTTCTGCTTTTTTGTACTTCTTCGTGTGATCAAGCAACGAGTGAGAACAGAACTAATGATCACTTTTTTCATTTGTCCCGTTTTATGTTTCATCAAATATGGATGATCACAAAGTGAATTAAATATTCATTTGTACCAGTGTGGTTCTTAAACTTTCTTAAAGCCTCAGTAACGTAGACAAAGCTCGATAGTTAATCTTTGTAATGACACAGTTGATTAATCTGAAGGCGCAACTTCTTTGGCTCCACTGAGGAACAGAAATGCAAAATTTCTGGTATAATCATATTTATTCTGTGAAAGGCCTCTCTCTCTGCAAAAATTATATTTTTCAAAAAGGTTATTTATAGTCCTGTTGATTCTGAGCTGAGAAATAAACCTTTAATGTGATTAAAAATTTATTAGACCTGTTGAAGCGTTTCTGGCACAGCTGGTGCAGCTTTATGGTGCATTATAAATAACTTATGCTAGCTCAGTTAAATGTTCCTACAATTAGGATAGAGACGTTTAAAGAGGGTTTACAGACTCATTTGTTATCTGAGGCGGGCCAATCCGACAGCGATTGCGTCATCATGGTGATTATTAAAAGGAAAAACCACTCGATGTAGCGTGTGCGCTGCACACGAAGCTAAACACGGGACAGGATTTAGTTTTGGATTTTGAACTGTGGTAGAAAACGCTTAGGTTTAATGTAAGTGCCTGCAGGACGTGGTTATTTCTGCAGTAACAGATTCATCTGTTTTTGGCTGCAAACAGCTGTTCAAACCAACAAGGCACTATGTGAAAAAGTAATCGCCTCCTACACTTTGCAACAAGTTATCCCAACCTTTGTGGCAACAACCGCCATCAGAAATTTGCGAGCGAGTCTTTTGCATCTTGGAGGAATTGCTTTGATTTTGCTACACTGTGGGGTTTTCAAGCTCATGAGACATCTCAAATTGATTTTTTTTTTACTATTCAGAGGCAAACGTGTTGGTGTGCTTTGCATCATTGCAAAATATGATAAAATTATTCTTTGATGTTCTCCTTTAGTGTTTTGGTTTTAGAGAGCAGGATTCTTCAAGTCGTCCAGGTTCTGATGCTCCAACATCCCTCACCATCACCCTGCCACCACCATGTTTGATACAATATTTTTTATCTGAAGTGCTTTGTAAGTTTTATGTTCGTTACGATGAGATTCACTGCTGTCTTCTCCGTCTTAAAGATCACTAAGACGTTTTTTGGCGAATGTGAGAAGGATCTTTTCCATTTTTGCCCACTCTATTTTTTGAACTGTGGAATCATGAAAGGTGATCTTGACTCAGGTAAAATAACCCAAAGCCATGCTTTGGGTTATTTTGTAACAAAACCTGGATAAGTCATCAATGCACCGGCACTTCTGGTTGCTTTTTCAGATCTTTAAGTCTACTTCAGGATTTATTTAAGTCGTCGAGTGTTACTAGGGAAAGTAAACCAAAAAATATGATTGATTATAGGTATCTTAAAAAGATTAATTAATTTACTCAGTCTATCTTTGATAACATTTATTTGACTACCTTAAGCATTTAAGTGTGAGAATAAGAACAGAAAAGAGGGTGAATTATTTTCCATAACACTGTTATTTTCAGTGAGCAAATATTTGTGAAACAGTCCATGAAAAATTGATGTATTTCCTGTACAAACAGTCTTTTGTGTTGCAGCTTATTAGTAAATAATTCAGAGATGCTCCAACTTACAACAGACCTTTGGCGGGTTTGCTGGACGGGAAATCAAAGAGTTTGTGATGTTTCAGTGGGCCACACATGTTCCCCATAAACTTAAAAAAAAATCTCAAGTTTTCAAGGATCTACTTAACAATCAAGATGTTCATATTGTTGTGCTTTTCTCGATTTACTAAGAATGAAAATCACAGCAATTAGCATTATCATTAGCGTGCTAACAGCCCAGAGCATAATTTTAAATGTTTATAAAACAAAATGGATCGGGGTAATTTTTTATTTTTTTTTTACCACAAGAGAGCAGAACATAAACGGCAATAAGATCCAACAAATCGCACGATTACATATGAAATGACAGACAGCCTGATTTTATGTCTTTGGCTGAATACATGCTGCAGGCAGGGATTTGTTCCTCATAAACTCTTACATTATCCTGCTGAGGATGAGAAGTTAACAGTTGAGATGTTTGGTGAAATATTGTTCAGATATTGTTTTGGGATATTTTTTGACAAGTCTTCAAAGAGCAGCATTTCACTATTAGCATTGCAATTTATGCTACTAGCATGCTAAGTGAACGTGCTACCTAGCTAATTCAGGCCACACTGTTGATATTCTTAAACTGAAGCTTTGCACATTTCTGCAACTAAGCAGCTCTATACTGGCGCAAAGTTTTTATGAATATATATATATTTTTTATAATTGTTCATTTCTGATTTGAAACTAGAAAAGACAAAAACAAAAGAGTTTGCTTATTGTTTTAAATGACTAAAGACTAAATTAAAATACAAGCTGTTTAATCATTTTTTTCTGGTCAAAATCGAGTAAGAGTTTATATTTGCTTTAAACAAAAAATAAAAAATAAAATAAAAAATAAGAGCGAAAAGAAAAATAAGCCAATATTGTAATCGTCCGAAACAGTCGGCTACTTTATTACCTTTGTGTACTGAAACTGTAGAGGGCGCTGTTTCCTCTGCGTACATGTGTGATGTAATTGTTTTACCACCAAACAAACGGACAAGAACACAAAAAAGTAACAGGTATCTAATTTTTTTTTTGTTTTGGACAGTGATAAGTTTTAAAAACTATTTAGCATTTCTCATTTTACATAAGTCTGGTGTTAAACAAGTTACTGTTCATGTCACAGAGCTAGTGTGAGACTTGGTGCATGGCGTATTGAAATAAAATAAATGGACAAGCTTTATTTTATTTCTGGGGATTTTGTTTGCGTTAGCTTTAACTTGTAGTGTCGGATAGCAAATTAGATCTTGAGGCATCAGGAACGTATTCCTAAGACAGAGCCTTATAATGAGCAACAAAAACAAACAGAAAACAAGCTGTGAATGCCTGACAGGGCTTAAAGACACATTGCAGCTACGAGCTGAAGGAAAGAGTGAACCTGTAGAGAATACTGTCTTATTGTTAAAGCTATAAAGTCATACTGTGTGCTCTTAGAGAAACTATATTCAGAGTTGTTTGGAGATTTGTTTTTACTACTCTCGTCGGGTTGGTGCACAGATCTATAAAAGGCTTGTTTGAAATAAACTATTCCTTTGTTCTAACAAATCCATGCCATTAGAGTCTTCACATAATCATTTTTAAGGTTGACTAACCTCCTTCAATGCGCGACAGACAATCAAACTTTGCCCATTTTGGACTTGATTTTTGTTTTTCATCTCTGGTTTCTAATTACAGCATTCAAAACCAACCATGCACAGACCATTTAATTTGCAGATGATGTGTTATTTATTTAGAGTGACCTCGCAGAGTAAATGTCAATAATGCTGTTTCGATGGGTTTTAGACTGCACTGCTTTTTTCCCCAAATAGTTTTACTTAATCATTATGCTTAACACATGTTTATTTTAAATCACATGTTTCTCTCATGGAACATTACTGGTATACTGGAGTTGGCTCATGGCCCATTAATGGACCACCATGTACAAAAAAAAAACACGGAGTCGTATGTAAATAACGGTGGTGGAGTTCAGAAAACAGCATTTTAAGGTTTTGAAATTGACCTTAGGAAAATAACTGCCACCTCAATTATCTGGATTCACAACTTTAAAAAAGTCAGAAATGGCTTTTAATTAAAACAAAGGAAAATCGACTGATGGATTAAAACCTCGCTTGTACTAAACACGTTACATAAATCGTTATGTAGCTGATGCTTCTTCAAAGCGTGGCCGCACGGCTCAAATATATTTAAATATATATTCAAGCTCAGCGGTAAAGCTGCTTCACTAATGTGTTTTGATGCCGGCGTTTTCTGTAAAATGCATGATTTCTGCAGTTATTCCTGCAAACTGGCTCTTCTTTAAACTGCATCTTATAATGAATAGAGGAGCTAATAGATTTACATGAGCCTAAAAGATGAGTCGTGTGTTTTTCTGCTGTCATGTCTTGCCAAACGATTCCTCCTGCTATCCCATGAAAGTGAGTGTTTCTGTTCATCATCAGACTTGCAGTTCTCCTCGGTGGTTCGGATCATGTTTTAAATGAGCTAACTCTATTGGAACAGGCGTTTATCACTTGATTAATTGATCCATTCTGATGCCTCCTCTCTGTAAGGGATACAATACAACTAAAGTGACACCTATACACCAATCATCTTGGAAATTCAGAATAATGAGTTGCACTTTGTAAATATAATCCACGTTAGAATAAAGTTAAATCTCAGAACGCTTCATAAACATTTTTTGTGACCATCTCCCGCTGACTAATCATAAATTGCAGTGGAAACACATTTATCTGATCGCAACACCTGAACGATGATCAAACCCAGAACATTTTGCAGAGCCACATCACTGCTGCTTGTCTGCCTTTCTCTGCCAGATGAAGATTTATCACCGCCTGTCCACACATCTGATTCTGCAGCCAATGCACTGCGGAGTGCTGGCCCAGTTCATCTGCAACAAGAACTATTTCTAAAATTCAGCTGAGTCAAGTTAAGATAAATTAGTTCATAGTTAGCCACCGAAACATTCAGCTAAGTTCACAGATCCAGCCTGAACCTGGTCGGAGTTCGTTAATCGTACGTTGTCTGCAATGCAGATTAGAAATTAGCTCGTGGCGTCAATCAGCAGCATATGGATTATGTCATTGTATTTGCATTTTTTGTCTTTGTTTGCATAGGTTTTATTTCATAATGACCAAATTTCCCCATGAAACGCTGCTCTCATTCACATGTTTTTACGTTTTTTGTTATTAGAAAACAACATAAAAGAAATCTTGACGGCTAAGTCGTCTCTCCACAATAAGTTTTTGTAACTGTGGTCACTTTTAAACCTGTTCTTACTGTCCTTTCAGAGCACACAGCTTGCTTTGTTATGCACTTCAAACTGTTAGGAACAAACTTAATAAATCCAGGTGGTTTGTGTATAATTTTGGCCACAAAGGACATGAAGCCTCACAATTGTCCTCTTTAACAAAACACTCTCTCTGTTATAGCATATTAAGCTATATGCTGTTATTTTATCCATATTTAGCTGTTCGATGGTCTGAGAGAAAAGCTAGGAGAGTAACAGGAAGTTCCTTCATATTCTGCACACGAACAATACAAAAGGAAAGCAAAAAAGCTCAGATTAAACTATGACTTTTCAAGACTAGCTAAGCTTTGAATAGACTAAAGTGAACTTTCGGTTAAAATTCTTACATTAAAAAAATAAAAATAATAATAAAATGAAAAAAAGCCAAGTTTAAAGCCAAGAGATCATGAATCCGGTCCTTACAGAGAAGCCAAAACATCAAGTCTGGAGGCATTTTGCTTGCTTTGAGGGAAAAATGTTATGGCTGCTTCTCTTTTCTGCACAAAGTATCCAAACTGCGTTGTTGAGAAATATAGTCTAATTCTTTTATTCATCTCTAAATAGACGTTAGATTATGTTTACATGCACCAAGATAGCAAACCGAAACGTTTTTAAAGTTCTCCAAAATGAGTGCAGAGCGTCGCTCGCGTAACTCACAGATGATTTTGACCGTGCCAAGAAATTATGGACATCTCAACTCAGAAATGCCACACATGCTGCTGTAAATCACATGATAAATGTGTTTACTTACTGCTGCTTGTAAGTTGTTCACCAGGTTCACTTTTCCATTTTTTGCCTTCTGTAAACATAATTAAAAACATTTCTTCCACCATCTGTCCAGAGCAAACAACCAATATTTTAATAAGCTAAACCTTCATAGCCTCTTGCAGAGTGTGAGTGTATCCCCCAGATAATTAAAAACCTTTTTTGGCTTGAGCTAAAGAATGGTTACTTTCAGATCATTTGTTATATATAACCAAATATATTTTAATTATGTGCAAACGTTAATCTTCTGCCGCCTGTTTGAAACCAAACGTCGCCTTAAGAAGCAGATGATGGCAGGTTGTGATGCTGATATGCTAAATGTTTTTTTTTTCTTTTCTTTTTCGAGCTCAGACTGCACGCTCGCATGGCCACCATTCGCCGCTGCCTGACGCGCGAAACCACAGACGCTCCAGAAAAATGATCATCCCTGCCGTCTCTCACATAATTTTTAATTGCAGAGCAAAAACCTCTCAGAGGAGAGCCACAGAAAATCGAACCGCAGCGACCCTCTGACAGTGATCAAAGCTTACCCAACCTCGACCCAGGAGATGGAAAAAAAAGAAGAGAGCAAGACGGAAAAAAGAGGGAGAGCGAGAATCCACGCATAGCACATCACGCCGCAGATGGAGCTACCTGCTTTACATAAGAAGAACACCCTTTAATCCCCATGAAATCGTGCAGGAAGGAGTTATTTTACCAGAGAGAACAGAAGGGAAGTCATGTGGAACGGCCAGAAGGCCCACAACAGAAAATGTCTGATTAGACCCAGGTCACAGTGTTAGAGTATTACTCTGCCGAAAACACACACTCACCCCTGGGTGTAAAAGTCAAAGAGGGTAGATTGTCTCATCTTCTCCTTGCGCCTTGTCTCTAGACAGATACGATATTGTTACACTTATCAACATGCAGTTTTAGCTTGCTGTACAACCCAAAGACAGCTTGTTTTAGGTCTCCCCGGGCTTTTACAAGTGTTTAAAGGAGACCTTTGTGCTCTTCTTCTCTCTGTGTTGCTACACTGGGACTCCATTATGCCATTTTAATGATTCATAGCTCTACAGTCAACCTATTTCCAGTTATTCAAATACAGACTTCAGGTAGCACCGTTGCCTTGCAGCAAGAAGGTCCTGGGTTTGAATCCCGGCCTGGGATCTTTCTGCATGGGTGCGTTCTCTCTGGGTCCTCCAGCTTCCTCCCACAACCGTCCAAGAAAATGACCGTAAGTTTGACAAAGTCTGTTGAGGAAACTATTGATTATCTTTAAGACCTCAGGCATCGATACATTAAGATGTTTTTATCCGTTACGTTGGTCCGCAGCTTTTTATTTTTAAAGTGACAGTATGTGAATGATACAACGTTGCTAGCACATATCAAAAATCATGCAGCCTATAAAATCTGAAGCCAATACGGCCTAATTATTGACTAAAAACTGATCATTTTACCAACTTCGGTATCTGAAAGCCTGGATGCTGGAGACAGTGAAGGGAATTATTTTTCTTCTGTTAATCACGTTTCGAGCTTTAATTGAATTTACCGTTCACCAATAAAAATCTACTTTGTGCTACAATTAGTTTTCAATTATCCTCCTCTGTTTCCACTAATGTTGAACTAATTTGAGACATTGGAGCATGAGTCATTAATAAAAACTTCCTTTTAGGCACTCTAAAACCAGTCTGCTGTGGTTCATATGAGCACCTACATTATATTAATTATGCTCTCATTCAAATTATGAATTTAATGGGAAATTGTTGAGTAAAATTATGGTTAAAAAACAACAACATTCACACACATATATAATGGAGAAAATTAAGAAACCAATTGAAGTGATCAGTTTCTCTGATTTAACTTCTTATAGGTATATATTTGAGTAAAATTAACATTATTCTTTTATTCTATGAGCTACTGACACCATTGTCTCCAAAATGCCAAGCAAAAATTTAGTATTTGTTTGGAGAAAATAAGAAATGGTCAAAATAATGACAAAGATGCAGTGCTTTCAGACCTCAAATAATCCAAAGAAAACAAGTTGATATTCATTTAGGAACAGAAGTAAATATTTTGTTTGAACTTTGAAAAAAAATCCCCACAAAAATGTTTAAATAACCAGTAATGTCAGACAGCAAGATAAAACAGGCAGTGCATGTAAATATCTGGCCTCAATTTTACAGACTTCCTTGACAAGTCAGAGAAGAGGTAATCCTTCCAGTCTGGTGCAGGTGGGACATGAGAGATCTCTAAAAGCACCTGTGGAAATAAGATTATTGATTCCTCAGTGCCCTCTCGTGCCTCACACACACCATGACATTGAACCAATGTGCAAGCGGGACCTCATCTAAGTGAAATATAGCCTCCGTTAACACACATGTATCCCTGTGGGAGTGATTGAACCACTTGGAGAAGATGATTCTGCGATCACTTTCAGAGGTGGGCTCTGTCATCTTAAATGTAACGATACTTTCACTTCATCTGAAATCATTAAAAATACTATTCTGTCAATAAAGTACAATTTTAAACTATTAATTTGTTGTTTTTTAAACTGATTATGGTCTTAATTTAACATCCATCCATTTTCTTACACCCTTGTCCCTTGGTGGGGCTGGGAGGGTTGTTGGTGCCTATCTCTAGCTAACGTTCCCGGTGAGGGGCAGGGTCACCCTGGACAGGTCACCAGTCTGTCACAGGGCAACACAGAGACACACACACACACACACACACACACACTTAGAGACAATTTAGACAGACCAATTAACCTCCCATTGGACTGTGGGAGGAAACCAGAGTACCCAGAGAGAGCCCACGCATGCACAGGGAGAACATGCAAGCTCCATGCAGAGGGACCGGGAATCAAACCCAGAACCTTCTTGCTGCAAAGCAACAGCTCTACCAACTGCACCACTGTGTAGCCCCCCTAATTTAACATTCATGGTAAAATATTTAACAAATTATAAAGAATACATTTTCTTATATTTTGGCAAAAAAGGGAAAATTATTCATTATAAATCACAATTAATAAATAAAAAAAACCTAAGTGAACAGTTTAGATAGTTACTTTGCCTTATTCTGCTATAAAAGCTTTTAAAACTAAATTGTGTAGATAAAACTACTTATTCTAACAAAAATGCTTTCACCACACTATGTTGTTTTCATAATTGATTCCAAAGAAAACTGTGTCATTATAATCACAGCTGAATAATATATAAATATATGCATTTCCAAATTCGGGATTTGATAAAAATAAAGTAATTATTTTTAAAAGCCTGTAAAAAATGATGTCTAATTATGGTGTCATCAAATTATATGACAGATGCTGACTTGGCCGGATAATTAGTTTCTTCTGATTAAAGTTTACATCTGATTAGTTTTGCTGCATGTTTATTATTGTGTTTTATCTTATCGTGGGCTCTTTAGTTGGCTCAGTCCACGATCGTAAAATTACTACAGTGCCCCCTGGTGCACACTCCGATTACTGCAACTTAAACATTCACCACTCAAAACTGTCTTTCTCTGCTTGCCTCGACAAGTTGCGCACGTCGCACGACTTCGCACAGGAAGTCACATTATGCTAAAGTGAAACATCCGGGTTCGCTGCCGCCATTTTGATAGTAGGGAAGCTGCTTTCCGCTTCATTGATCGCACAAAAGAGGATCGCCATGGTTGGATATTGCTGGATATAAACAAAGACGATAAAACAGCGAAGCAGCGGGCTTGGTAACCCGTGAAGGTTCCTAAACTTTCTTTGCTACTGGGCATCAAGCGTCAACAAGTGTGGCTGGCTAATATCCTGAGGAAATTACACAAGCCATCCAGTACTTAATGGATTTTCTCCGACCACTATTAACGGTAAGGATGTTTTCAAAAGGTTCTAAAAATAACCAGAACTTTGATAGTGTTAGTTAGCCAATAGTGTATTGAACAAATCGCTGTAAAAATATTTACTCTGTAGACAATCCTGCAGACTTGTATGTATGTATTTGCTCAAAGTATGAAATGTAGATGTTCAAATGTATTTCTTCTTGCTGCGACACTAGAACAAAACAGAAAACATCCAGGTAACATTCAAAGTGGCTCCTGTACTTCAGTGCTGGTTATTTGACCACATTTACAACCTCATTATGTTTATAAAATCCTTGCTGGATGTATTCAAATTGCATGAAGCTTACAGAATGGTTAGAAAAACTTGGCCCAATGCTGCCTTTTGTTTTGGCTGTAGAGTGATGTCATATTTCATTTCTTTCTTTTCCATATGGCCTGTTCAGTGTCCAAATAATAACATTTTAGACTCTTGGGTCCAAGGAACATTGTTCCTGAAGTCCCGGCGTTTGTCTACATTCTCAGTGACAACATTTCAGTCTGGCCTTAATGTTTATGTCAGAGTCCAAACTTTCCCGCCTTGCACAGCTTTCATAGAAGTTAAACTTGCAGTCTTTTTCCAGTTCGCTCAGACATGCAATTTCATGTCAGCAGCAACAAGAATCATCCAAAAGTCCCATGATTGCATTTTGTGTTTTTTGCATTCTTCTTTTTGCATTTTATAGTCTGTTATCAAGATTAGATATCTTATTATTCACATATCTATATATTTAACTATGTTATTAAAAAATATGCTTTTATTTAGTGGTTTATATTTTCACAGGACTTTGTGTACACCACAAAGAATGTTCTTTTTCTATGTTTTATTTTTTGCTACCTACACATTCTTTATAAAAAGAAAGATGACTTCAGGTTATCACAGCATGGAACAAATACACAACAACATATAAGAGAGAAACAAATAGCCAGAGATTCTTGGATTTGATTAGCACGGTCATTGAAACAGCTTGCACACAGACGGCAGCTACAGAAACTGTGTTTTATGTCTTGTTTTATCTCGGTGAGCTTCTGCAAAACTACAGAAAGAAAATGAAAACTTCAGAATGAACCACGTCCTCCTGGAATACAAAACAGGGATTCAGTGGAACTGCTGCAGAAATGTTTTGGCTCTGTAAAAGCCGATGAATTATTACTGCCACTCTGCCCCAAAGGTGGAAATACTTGAAAAATTCAAATGTTGTCTCATTGTTCTGTGATTAAAAGGCGGACGCCGCATTGAAACCAGAGTCAGGTACCAGTGTTTCTGCATTTAAAGGAAGAGCAAGCTCTTTGCAAAGACTGAAGCACAATTTGAAATTGTCATGTTGTTGAAGTGTAAATGATCTTTACCTTCAAAACTTATTTAGCTTCTCTTTCCCGTTCGGTTGCATCTGTTCCACTAAAACCTACTACTGAAATATTTTAATCTCAAGAGAACAAATATGCACTGTGGTGTCCTTAAGGTATGCCTGCCATAAAACTCAAACTGAGGGAATTTTGCGCCCATGTTGCTCTTTGAGTGCAGAATCCCCCATTTCTGTGCCACAGCTTTGCTACAGGGACTCGCAGGGCACAATTCAGAAAACGAGGCAGGATGCAGCTTCATCCTCTGAAGGAAGGATGCCCCGAAAGTGTTGAAAGTAGCCTGTGTCTGTTACTGGAGGCTTCTGCAGCTTTACAGCATCACCACACATCAAACTGCATGGCTGGTTAAGCTGAGCGGAGCTGCTGCTTGTCTTTGTGTAGAACTGTGTGAGATGAGGAAGGCTAATTGGACTAATTAGCACCAAAACAAGACTCAACTGAGCAGTCTCTCTGTACCGCAGATAATGTGTCTCTTTTTTTTCTTCCTGTTTGAAAACAGAGGCAGGAAAAAAGAAAAAAAAAAGAGCCTCATTTTCAAGGCTAACCCGATGTGGCCTTATTAGGCTCTGTGTAGTCACAACTCAGGTGGGTAGACATGTTTTGATGTACCGAAGCTTAAACTAACCCTTGCCACAAGAGCGGAAACCTCAGCAACAGCAGCGGAAACTTCTTAGCTGAGTCTCGCCGCGCCCTGTGGGATGAAAGCTTTGCCGACTTTACGCTGAATGTTTAGGCTTAGTTTTACTTTACAAACTGTGACGCTGCTGGCTGCGATCTCAACACCTGAATGTCTTATGGAAGCTTCATTAAACTTGCGCTTTGGCCCAAACACGACTAGAGAGACGAACAGACTTCTGCAGCTTACATTACAGAAAATGAAACATTGGTTTTCTTTATTTAATCTGCTGGGGGGGATCCATTAATGCTCCTATTAAATCCATCACTCACTGTAACAGCATGTGGAGGAAGCGAAAGCTTCACAGACCTGCTGTGCGTACTTTACAGTTGCTAAGCTACAACTGGACAATCTTAGACTTAAAGAGACAATGAATCATGTCATTTTGATAGCATGTCAGTGTGAAGTGTGTAGATATTACGAAATCCTCTGCAAATATTCTGACGCTGACGGCAGTCGCACAGCAAGACGAGGAATCCAAACTCTTCAGATTTCTGAGAGGATCAGGCTACTGTGGGAAGCTTGAGTTAGACCAGCCTGTGAGCTTCTCAGCCCTGTAAGCTGAATTTGTAGCACATTATGTCCTTTTAATGTAGGTTGAAATGCCAATAAAGCGTAAATATTGCAAATTTATCATTATTATTTATCGTTATCACTATGTAACTCAATTTTCAGGTTTGGATGAAAACGTCCAAATCTTTAACTTTCATCCTCTCGTCTGTCACAGATCTGGAAATGTTGGCTATCTTTTAAAAATCTCTGAGATAAGATAAAGTTTTATATTAATCTACATGTATGAAGAGAGAGAGAATGCCCCCGGAGACTGCCTATTAAGTAATGCTAGTTGTGCTAATTATCACCAATAAAAACTTTTAAATGTCAAATATTTCTCTCATGCAGTGTGACATGTCCTCTGTTATTGATAGGGAAAAGAAAATAAGGCTAGAAGTTACTGACAAGCCGTTCTTATATCTTAATGTGTCCAAAGAGGAATGAGAATCGACTACAGTAGATATTAGCTTTGTGAAAAATCCCAGATTAGACGCTGACAACAAGATTCAGATTGGTACATCTCTGATATATTCTCTACAGTCAGCATGCGTTCTAATAATTTATTTGACTACCTCAAAACAGATCAAATATAGACATCATTTTTATAAATATTGGTGCTTATGGTAGGGTGAATGCCCTGTATGGTACCAGGGTGCCGAGGCAATCACAGGCGAGCCTCCTGGACGTTTTGGTAAGGCGTTTCCAGGTTTTAATGTTGCGTTTTAAATTAAACGCTGTAACAGAGTTTCAGGAGTTTCATGTTGTAAAATTATAATTTAGGTCTGATTAAAACAAATCCACTTTAAGGTTGTTGTTTTTTTTTTAAACCACACCTCATTTCTGATTTATTATGTTCTTTTAACAGGTGCAAAAGTGAGTGTCGATAGTCTTGAAATCCTTTAATTTTCTTCTCTTTTAGATGGCATAATACATTTTTTTTTTACATAAAACTGCTTTGAAAATGCACCGTGAGGTGATGCATTCTCAGGAACATCTATATCTTTGTTAGCTTTCGTTCTCGTCTGTCACAGATCTGGAAATGTTGACTTGTTTTTTTTAAATCTCTGAGTCAAGATAAAGATTTATATTGTCTTATATATAAATATATGTAGTTAGAGAGAACACATATATTACATGAATTAGATGTTTAGCACAAACATGTAATACTGTGGCCTGTATTGTTGGTTCACCTCGGCGATGACCACTTTTCTTAAGCAGCAATTCATCTAAATAACAACCTAGTATTTTTTTTAATCATTTTTTTAATATATATATATATATAGTTCTTGAAGAACTCTTAAAGAAAAAAATGGATATATTCCTAAACAAATAACCTTTCTGATGCTGGATTCTTAAAAACAGTATTGCCGTTTATCCGAGCTTCAGTCTGGTCCAATGAGAAATCCATAACTTCCAGTCGTTTACCAGGGTTGTGTTCATCTCTGTATTTAAAAACCAAAAACGATTAAACAAATTCAAGGAAAACTCCCACTGCAGGCAAGTTGGAGGCAGCTTTATCCTCTGCATGTTTGTTGGGGTGTGCGCGCTTGAGGTGTTTCACAGTAAATCTGAAAAAGGTGTGACACTTCACAAATAACGCAGCCCCCCTCGTTCCTCGGTATCTCCTCCAGCTGTTCATGAAAATTTATGCAACAAATGCTTCAAGACCACGATGCAGGTGATGCAGGTTTCCGGGAAATCGTTCTCCTGTCTTTCGTCAGCGGATTAGATCATCTTGTGGGTTGTCCTCTATAATTTGCATTGTTGTCCTGCTTGTTGAACGTTTAGCACCACCAGGGGAGCAGCTACTGCTCTGACAGTCATGACATGTCACATCTGCGTGTAAATTTATAGAACAAGATGCTTTTTTTCCCCTCCAATTTATCGCAGGCAAGTGATATCATGGGGGATGTTTAACAGTTATTTCCACTGACTAAACATAAGATGTAACGCTACAACCTATAACAGGCGTTATTTTAATTAATTTAAATCAGAGTGTTTAGATTGCAACATCTCTAATAGATATTTGTGATTCCTGGTTTAACTTAATGAATTAGAACATAATTGGAAAGTTTTTTTTTATTTCAGTAAAACTCAAGAAGATTAATTTCTCTAGCAAGCACTACTTATCACTGATTGGAGTATAAAAGTTTATTAAGAAAAGGGTTCAGAGGATGGATGGATTGGATGTGGTTGTCTGGGAAGACCTGCTGATGAAGTCTTGGGAGGAAGAGGAGGAGACTCAAGGGAGAGTAAATTGTCTTTCCTAAACTAGCTTGGGAAAAGACAATTTACTCTCTGCAATGAAGAAGATTGGATGAAGAATTAAAATAGAAACTAGGGGTGAGGGTGATGGGATGGGGAGGTGGAAGAAAGATAATTAAATTCGATTCAAAAACATTTTCTGCATCCTAAAGGGAAATTAAGTGATGTCATAACTCATATCATCCAAGTATCTTCAAAGAGCCGTCGCTGGGCATGGTGATGCTGGAGGCAGGAAGGATCTCCGTTTGCAGTCAGTCTTGAAGCGTTTCTGAAGACTCTGTGGCAGAGTGTGGAGGTTCCTCCACCTTTTCCTCAGTGTTAGTATTTATTTAAATGTTTTTGTATAATATATTTAGATTTTCACT
>NW_006799973.1:731485-753787 GCF_000485575.1 Poecilia formosa
AGTGAAAATCTAAATATATTATACAAAAACATTTAAATAAATACTAACACTGAGGAAAAGGTGGAGGAACTTCCACACAGAGATAAAGGGCGAGGTTGTGAGCGGTGCATACAAAAGTGTGATTGACAGCGCTAAGACCCTCCTCCTGACTCTGATTGGTTGTTTTTGACGTATTTCTGTAGATGACAGCAGGTTCAATTGGAGAAGGCAGAGGAGCACAATTATTTCCAGATTATTCATCTCATACCTGCCACGGCATAGTGAGTTTCAACAAATACATAAAAACACATATTTATGTTTTAGATAAAACTGACATACTGCTGCTTTAAAGAAAGGAAAGACGTGGCTAGTGGAAATTTGTTGATTTAACTTTCATACCAGTGTGTGCCAACACTGTCGAAAGTACAGATACTTAACAAGGTTTCCCCCAGAAAAACTGCTAAGCCGAAGTCATTCACCCAGCAGCCACCTTGTTTTTCAGTTAAAAAAATGTTTAAAATTGACAGGAAATTTTAAAATATCATTTGATAATCATGTGTTATTGAAAGATTAGAAGATTAACACCTGAACAACTATAAAGTCTTTAAAAAATGCAAACATTAAAAAAAAAACCTTAAATAAATAAGTAATGCTTAACCTGGTGGGGGCACAAGTAAAGCCTGGTGGCCCGCCAGGCTTATAAGACACTGGAGGAAACCCTGACTTATGGTGCTATTGTTCTAGATTGACATAACCTAATCTCCATAAGTCAATGTAGACCTGCTTAGCAAAGCCACGGACAGGTTTCCTCCATGCCACAGAGCTGCAGTGATTCATTTATAAAGGGACCCTGTCAAAGTTTTTAGTAGGTTCACATTTCTCTCTTAAAATTAACCTGAATGCTACTGCTGAACTTCTTTCCACAAAAGTTAGTAGAAAATGTCAGTGCTTCAACAAAATGATTTAGGTTCTTGCACACGACGCGTAGATTCATCTTATTGTATCGTTTTGTCTCGTTGAAGGAAGATTACAGCACAATCATATAAAAGAAAACCCTCGCCACAGGCCATCTGGTGCATTTGAGCGGGAGGATATCTATCAGTTTGTTTTCTCTTTTTTTTTTTTTTTTTTTTTTACCTGCAGAGGACACAGCTGAGCTCGATGCGAACTAGACGCCGCCGCTCTGCGCTCCCGCTCCCCGCTGGGGCTTTCCTGTACGCTTTAGCAACGAGTCTTGTTTGAGGCCGAGTGTCATTGACAGCCCACCTCTCACACTCAGCCTCTGCGAGCTGCAGCAAAAAACACAAACCAACCTTGCCTCTAGCTGATGGGATTGTAATAATGAAAATAGATGCTGGAGGTTTGCGCATGTCTGACTGCTGCGCTCCCAGTGCAGCCGCATGTTCATGTGGATGCGTTGTCTCCTCTTGTCGGCTCGCTGGGGATCAGCAGCCGAGCTGGTAGGTGTGTTCACCTCGTAGCCACGCTTCATCCATGTTAATGAGGATGTAAGAGCTCCCATTCCTCAAGGTCGAACACTGTGGGATTAGACGCCCCCCTGCATCCTTATTCCATATGCTCTGTATTGGCGGTGGACACTTGCAGATGCGAATGACCTTAAAGCATATGAAGCGCTGTGCTTTACATAAAAACACCATGTACTCGAGTTGTTCCAGCAATCAGCCGGGCGTTTTGCATCTTTATTTTATGTAAGAGGGAATTAATTCAGATTTCACACTACTGAGCGTCAGAATGCTGTTAAATTTAGATGTGAGGAGAGTATCGCTGTACGCTGTCAGTCACAGACGATGATACAAATAGACTTCGCATTTTGTAAAATATGCCCATTACTTTTCTTGCAAAGATTTGGTTAAGATTACAGGCACGTTCTCACATTAACTATGGGTCAGTAGAAGTCTTTGAGAGCAGCAGAACTGGGAAAAAACAACAACTTGGCTTCATCTAAATGTGTGAAAATTTCATCTTGTACTTTTGCATGGCCGTGGTAATGTGCTGGACTACTTCCCAACAACACGCGCAGTTGCCAGGGCAGCCCTTGCATGGCATCAGGAGGAAATATCAACACATTCAAATGTCTTTCTGACTTTAATCTAAATTTCCTTTCAAGATTTGTGTATAATCAATTTTTTTATGAAGAAAAAAAAATACCCTCATTGTATTTTTTTTCCCCATGAAATCAAATTTTATGTTTAAATGTTCCTGTACTGTGTATCTTGTATAGACAATACACTTATTTCACTTATTTCACTTTTCCACTAACTCTATATCTGGTTCTGTTGCAACAGACTGACTTTCCTCAACCCGAAACACATTTGGTGCTTCGGGTTTCTCTTTTGGTTTCTCTTTCTGAATCTGAATCTTACCTTGTCACGAATTTCCTTCCTTATTTCCTGGGTAAATTGAGTTATACGTAAATAAACATTACAATGACCCAGTTGTATGAATTGGTCTTTGAAAGAAATGCACCTGTGATGTTTGGCTCTCTTCAAAAAGTTAAGTAAAAGCAAGGCCTGATTTTGCACTGCAGAGCCAGAATGGAGGGAAATAACCTTTCAGCCAACGAATATTACTCTGGACAGGAAATTACAATAATTTAGTCTCCATGACATTTTTTTTGTGTAAATGTTAAATTCCACCAAAGCTGGTGCAGAACAATGTGCAGCATGTGATCAGGTTATTAAGCTTTTCTACAAACTTCTGTAAATATGCGAACAACAGTTAATGGGACACTTTGAGTTCATGCCGATGTGTAAAAAAAATCATGTTTCTTTTTTCCTTCCAAACAGAAGCAGAGCCTTTCAAAGGCAAAGCAGCTGCATAATTCCCTCATTTGTTGTTTGTTGTCCATGTCATTACCCAATTTGACTCACCGCAATGGGTGTGTGTTGCTCCGACGCTTTTCACATCAATCTTTTGTATAGAAATATAAAACGCAACTGTGTCTGTTTCCTAGTTAATATTAGCAAATGACATTTCTATTGCTGCACCTTTCTGTGTGAGACTCTCCTGGTTAAATACAAATATATAAATTTATTGCTGGATAAAAATTTGACAGTAGGTAGATTTTGTTGAGGTAAATTTTAATTCACTTAATTGTTAGGGCTGGATATATAATGTTTGTTGAAATGTATTTCATTGCAAGAAAAGAGAACATTATACCATCCAAATTTTTATAGTGTTTTAGTTTAATCAGCAGTGATAGGATGGAGAGGGAAAAAATAACATGTGGGGAACCTCAAGGTCCAGTCCTGGAACTCCCTCAATTTAATATCTACATGCTCCAACAGGCTCAGGTTATAAGAAGACATCAGATTAGTTAACATAACTATACAGATGATAGCTATGGTAGGTAATTATGATGTCACCAGGTGATCATGAAACCATTGGATCACTGAGCACAGATGCTTGGTGCTCTGATGCTTGGTCTGCTGCATGTTTTAATTTAATACCATCAGATTCAGTTTTTTTTTTTACAATCCTAATTCTTAAAAATCTCTTTCTTAAAGAGAAAACCAACAAATTAAAGCTGATGTACTTTGAAGTACAAAATGTTGCATGCTGCAGAAGTCATTTGAGAGTATTGCCATGGATTGTTAATTGCCAAGTATGTTTTTTTTTTTTGGGAAAAAAAAACATTTGGCACAGCTCTGTCCATTGCACAGTTGGTCCTCCTTTTTGTCTTTTTAAGTCCTCCAGAGCGCTTTCGAGGAGAGATTTCCATGCTTGAGCTAATCTCAAAACCCAGAACCAAATCTGGAATGTGGCAAGTGACTGGTTGTCTGTCAGGAGAGATCCTGCTCCCTCTACCTCAACAACCTAATCAGCCAACCGTGACCTCCTCTGCCTCACTGGGACACCCACATAAGCCAACAGTTTCTCCCACATCCTCTGTGCACTTCCCTCCAAACAGTGTAATCCCACTTTATAGGAGGGATGAGAGACGCAGCACCAGTCATAAAATGGGACTCACAGCCTCCTCCAGCTCTTCTGTTGTTTTTCCCACTTGGTCTGTGAGTGTCTTGTGTTTTTAGCTGCATGAAATAAGACAACATTTGCAGTTCTGCCAGGGTCATTGAAGCCGCAGGACTCGAATGCAGTGGATCTAAAAAAATCTACACAACACTGCTGAAGTACGTGGATGTTGTGAAGTAAAAATATGAAACCAAGATAAGTCACTACAGAACATTTTCCCACTTTGATCAAAAAGCCAACAAGTAAACAGAAATCATTAAGAGATAAAATAACTAAGTTTCTAAAATGATGTCGCTGCCTAAATTTGCGCAACCTTAAATGATTACTTTGCAGAAAACCCTTTTAAATTTTATTGCAGCTCCCAGGCTGTTTGGATTTACCAGTTGGACTAATCTTGATTTAGCACTATTTCACATTTTTATTTGTAAAAGTAATTTTCCATCTTGCACAAGTTTCTCCTGCACACAGCCCTCTTCCTGTGCCTGGATTCAGATCTTTGCTCTGGCTTGGATTAACAGGAGAAGCATTTCAGTTTTTAGCTGCATAATAATGTTTCTTTTTCCAGTCAATGCCAGTCAACAGCTTTGTGCTGCTGTTGACTGGCATTTGGAACTGCTCATAGTTTCTTCTGACATGTTTAAGGACTCTCTTCCTGCTGAAGACAAGCATCCCCAAACCATGATACTGCCATCACCATGCTTCACTGTGGGTGAAGTGGGTTTTTTTTTTGGTGACGTGTACTATTGTTTTCTTTGTCAAAGTTTTTGGAGTTGTGACTAAAACAAGGCCTGGCATTAATGATCCAGACATGAAATTGAATTTGTCAGAAATTTCTGCAGCTCATCTGAGGCGTCTTTGCGTCCTCCCTGACCAGGTTTCCTCTTCTCTTTTTTTTTATAATTTTATTTTTTTAGGTACATCCAGTTTTTGATAAGTTTCTGGCTTCCATTATAGACCTAATGATTTGGAATGTATTTTCTCTCCTTCTTCTGACTGATAGCTTTTGACCATGAGATCCCACATGTGAGCCATGAATTTTCGATGTGATGCAACTTAGAAAATGTCAGGAAAAGTATTTTAAGACTGATGAACTGCACAGTATGTACTGACTCCAGTTTAGAATGAGTTTAAGTGTGGCGGATAAGAGGATGTGTCACTTAAGCAATGCAGCCACATTTGAAAAATTCTGTTTGTTTTGGGTTGAGTGGTGCAGGCTATGTTTACTTTACATACTCTTTTATTTGCACAAAATACTGGACTTTTTTTTTTTAAAGTAAACGGCAGGCCATGCTCATTCTAGTCCAACTTTATAAAGGAACCTGAAATTGTTCGCCGCAGTAAAGTCAAAAGGTGTTTTCCCTCTTCGCTGTGTCTGCATGTTAGGAAAGTACTCTATACGTTTGGTCCGAAGCTACTCTGCTGGGCTTTATCCGGTTTAGAGAAGCTGAAGAGCATTGATTATTGGAGGTAGCTAGTCAACAATACCGAATCTAAGAAGTTTGCTGCAGGTGGATGAAACGAGTACCTTTTTGCTAAAGAGATTCGGATAAAATGTCCAAAGCCTGAATAAAATGCGTTTTATGATTAAACAAAAGCAGCATTTCAAACTTTAGCAAGTGCAGCATTGCGGTACCTCATTTGGGAAGAATTATTTCTCACTGCTGAAGTCTGTTTCTGAAAAGCAGATATAGATACAAAGTAAGAAGCCCTGCAGAGATGCTGATTACCTGCACCGAGAGCTTTGATGCATCTGTTCCCCCAGGTCTCTGCATACACTTACATGACGCTTACATTCACATGGCCCCTCAAAACTGCGGTATTTATTTCTTCTGTCCATCCCACACAACTCAAGCATGGCTCACTTTTTCTCACCTCCTCACATTCATCCCATCATCAGTGTAAAATACTTCACCCCTGCAGACAGAGACAGATGGAGGAGGCAGCAGCAGCAGCAGCCCCCTCCTCAGCTACTGTGATTTATGCCGCTGTAGCAACAGACCCACATTTACACATCGCTATGCATGCATCCACGCTTAATGCATGTAAGTGCGCATCAGTGGCTGCGTGCATAATGACGCTAAGACCTGCCAGTGGCACCCGGCTGAATGCATGACAGCACCTGTCTGGTGCCAGAGTTAAATGCCACGGCTCAAGAGCTTCTTTAAAAGGACACGTGCGTCTTTGAAGCAGCAGGATCTGACATCATTTGTCCCTTTCTATGACAGGTAAAGTGGAACAGGCAGTGAGCAAATTTCTCTTGCTTCGTCCACCCAACAAATCAGCGAAGCTGCAGTCTGTGGCAGCTCTTTACTGCTACAGTGGAAGAGCAGCTTCACTTTCTGCTCAATGTCACACAAATAAACTCAATTCTTAAGGTGGATAATGAGCAGCCTGTCCTGCAGAAGCAAAGTCGGTGCACTGAGGGTTGTGTTGGTGTGATGAGGTCTGGGCCTCGGAGCCATTACAGTGTTGCAACAAGGACGTGGTTACTGCACATTTAGCAACCCTTATTGAGCAAGGTCATTGCATCACTGCCTCCCTCTTGCTCACATGCAACCTTCTACTGTAGATTCTGTGGTTTGGGTGGATGGGAGAAAGGGAGGAGCACAAATCAGATTGTGATGGTGGAAACAAAGGATGGAAAGAAGCAGTCAGGTGGTGGAAGACGGGTTGGAAACGGGAGAGGAGGGTTGATGATGTTGGGTGGAACATGGAGAAAATAAGCAGGGTAGAGCAGTGGTAGAGACAGCGGGGGGAATCGTTTATCCAGGAGCCCAGGTAAGGGTGACCTGTTTGTCTCTGTCGACCTCTGTTACTCCCCTGATGTCTCTATAATAGGCCTTTAAGGCAGGTAGACACGGCGGCAAAATGAAGCGACCTGCAGCAACAGAGGTGCTCAGGTGCACTCTGGTTTCATTTCATCCTAAGTTAGGAGAAATCCCAGAAATATCATCTCATCAAACACGGCAAATTATTTTTAGCATTTAAAAGAAGAAATGCTGCTGCAGATATATTTTACAAACTGGTGTACATTTTGATTCGTCTGTATTTATTTGCTGTAAAATGTCTTTCTGCAAAGCTCCATGAGACGACGTTGGCTTTGACTCGATGCTGTGCTGAACTGCATGTCTGTTTATTTTTTCCATCTTGAATTATGACTACATGAATAAATAGTGCCAATTAGATATCGGGCTTGTATTATGACATGCAGCATAAATTTATTACTGTTGTGGCTAATGACAGATTTTTTTAAGCTCTAGACATGCAGATTCTGATTTTATCCAACTGTAATCTCTCTTCATTTTACTGTGGGAAAGAAGTTATCATGATTGTTCATGGTGGTGGAGGCCGGAGAAGGACGGAGGCCTGGAGAGCCAAGATCTTGGAGGTTGGGCAGGGGTGGAGGTGGGTTGGTGCTGCTGTGGATGAAGGTCCTTATAAGGGGGAGCTTGATCGGTGATTGGCGAAGACGGGGATGGTCCGATCCTGATAGGCTGACAGTAGATGACGTGATGATTGGATGATGCAGGTGAGGCTGGAGAGTCTTCCAGTTTAAATTTACGCCTCAGCTTCATATTAAACTAGTCTGTATGGCTATCTGTACTCATCCCCCAAAACAGAAACATCCTGTCCAGAAGTGATGCTGAAAACTATTCCAGGCATTTGTTACTTCAAGACTGGATTTGTCATGATCTTTGGTTTGTGGTCAGCTTTATTTCGGTAATTCATTTGTATTTATATTAACCACTTTGCTCCCCGTGTTTTTTCTTTTTTGTTTTTTTTAGCCATTTCTTCCATTTTTTCTTAAATAAAACTTTAAAAAATTTAAGTTTTATTTAAACTTAAATTTCTCAGGAGTTGTCATTACTTATTTGTACTAAAATCAGATGTTATGTCACGCCATGAGAGCAGGAAGTCAGTGTTACCCAGCTCTGCTGTTAAATGTATTTCAATAACATTTTCAATGAAAGACACATGGTGACAAAGATTACATTTTAATATCTTTAGCATCTTATATTTCCATCAAAAACTGGAAATGGCAGTCCCTTTGTATTTCCTCGACACTAAGTAGAAAGTACTGGACTCTAAAAATGATAAAACAGGGCAGTGACACCTTCACCTCTGAATGAACATGCTTTCGTCTTAAACACCTTGAATATACTGAAAATAGTTGAGTCGTTTCCACTCAGTGACAGATTTACACTGAAGATTTTGTCAGTGTGACGTGTTAGTGAAGAAGAAGTATGGTGTGTTCACTGAAATGGAAAAAAAACAAAAACAAAAAAATTGTTGCCAGTCAATCATAAAATCTCTGATTTCATTCACCAGATAATTTTTCAGTAAGCATCTAATTTCCTTTTGACTTGGATTAATTTATATTCTGGCATAAGCACAACTTTCATGCCTCTGTTTTAGTTAGTTATATCTGTGCTGAAACTCATATCCACCCATTATTCACCTTGTTACTACAGGAGCTCATAAAGGACAAATAAAACTGACTTTTGACGTTTACACCCACCAGTTTTTCCTACATGCATAAAGGGAGCGAGTGAGTGGGACGAATTCAGTTTTATGTGTAGCTTATGCTAATAAATTTGATCACACTGGGCCAGTTAAAACAAATCACATACAGAGGAAAAAGCAGCTTTTCTGCAAGCTTTAAAGATTCATGAATAATGGTTAAAGCTTATTTATAAGCATTTTGTGTGCTTTTCTTTTTAAAACTAAATAGGTTTTGGATTTTAACAGGATCTTCTGTATGTTTTTAGTAGAGTATGTAAACTAAAATTAGATGTACTTTATTTGTGGTTAAAAAATTTACTTTAATAATAAAGCAACAACAACAAAAAAAACAAAAACAATAAAATGTCCAATAATCCCAAAGTAGCTCATATACATAGCAAATTTAAATGTGATATTCACACATATCTTCCTGACACAAATTTTCCACAATGTTGAATTGAGGATCCTTGTCCTGCTACAATAAATAACTCTGTCTAGGTTTTGACCTTTGCTACTTTAGGATCAAACAAAATTGGCCCAGATTTTGAGAAACCAACAAGAAACCACTAAATTATACGTCCATATCAAAGAACAATATTTAAAATAAACATGAACTGAGGGACTGCCAACTAATAATTTAAAATCTATACTTTTATAGATTTTAAAAGTATAAAATGTATACTTTTAAAAGTATGACAATGTCCATGAGGCAAGTTGTTAAAAAAGAGCATGTCAAAAATCATTTATACCATTTTCAGTGATTAGTGGTGAAGGCTTTTTCTGCATTACGGTTTTCAAATCTTTTTATGATTGCTGACAAGATTTTGCTTGATTCCCAGTATTGTTTTTGACTATTTATTTTATGCATTTATCACCAGGTATTTGTGGTTGGAAGGCCTCGTCTTTCAGATTCAACTCTCTGGTTTGTTCACTCCAAAAATGTTAAATTAATTCTGATTAAAAAAAAAAAAAACCCAAAACAAACAAAAACATGTTGATAAAATTAAATTATAACTTTAAATCAAAATCTGCCCGGGGTATGAATAATTTTGGGCTGTACGTGATTGTTGACTTTCTATTTATTTACTCCTATTTGGGTTTGAGAAAATTCACAGCAAATTCAAACTGGTGCAGCCAGTGAGTCTCTTAATGACTAAGGTTGCATAATTTCATGCATTTCACCCTGGAGAAAGACAAACAAATATTAGATGTAAAATTTAATTATAAACTGGCATGAGTAAGCAGTATACTTTAGAAAGATGAGCTACATTTCTAGCTTCTTCTTCAGGGTCGATATTCTTCCAGCAGAAGACAAAATTTTGACCGAAGTGTTTCCATTCAAAACACACAACTTTAAAAATAAAACATTGGATTTGTTTTTCATATAAACCTTTTTTTTAAAAAAGAGAAAACTAACGAAGAGACGGTGAGGTCCAGGTTTTATTTTGTGTGGACTGCTCCTAAGGGTTCCCTGCCTCACTATTGTTGTTGTTTGTTGAGCAGCATTCACATCGGTAGTGACTAATATGTCACCTAACATGACATATGTCAGAAATCCCACCGGCATTGTGAAGCAAACGGGAAAAAATAAAATAAAATAAAAACCCTCTGAATGTATGCAGCTGTACAGCAATTCCTGAGAGGCTTGCAGCCCTCAGTGTGTCCACAGAACAGTTTTGGTCTATAGAGCACCTGTCGAGATATTTCTGCAGACTGAGTACTGGATAAACCAATTGCGAGATTGCCATGACTTTTTCCGTCTCCAGGGGATGAATCCAATTGACCTTTAATATTACCGGGATTTTCTGCTTCTTCCTCAAGCAAAAGTTTGCACTTTCTGTGACAAACACAAAGTATTTTGAAAAAAAAAGAAAAAAGTTTCATTTCCTGTCGCCTTAACAGAACCCACTGACTTTGGTGAGACAAAACCTTTTGCTCTGGTGAAACCAAAATGCTCGAACACTTGACTGAAAATACAAAAGGACACGTTTAGCATGACTAATGTTTTTCCACATCCACATTTAGGATGTAATTAGCTCAGCTGCATGTTTTCCTCACATGTTGTTGCAGCTTTTCTTTTTCTGCCCACAGGTTGACTAACACTATTTTCACTAAGTTGTTACCCATGGTGCAAATTGCATTTGCCAGAGCTGCAGGACAGAGTTTGAAGGCATATTAATTTTTAAAGGCATATGTACAAGTGCCTTTAAGAATTAAAGGCACTTGTACATATGCAAGTGCCTTCTACAAGGCACTTGCATATGTACAAGTGCCTTGTACATATGCAAGTGCATTCAGAGAGTGCATAACTCTCTGAACATAACGTTCAGAGAGTTATGTTGTGCAGCAATAGGCAGTCTTGTTTTGACTAGGAATAACTATAATAATTGCTTGGGGAACTTATTAAAAAATTAGTAATTTAGATCAAATTTACCAAGTTGGGGCAATACTCAATTATTGAGAAAATAGTCAAATAATTTAGTCTGTTATTGCTGATAAATAACTGCCTGATAAAGGTTAAGATTTAAAATGATAAGTTAGGGTAGAACTCTAACACAGGCATTATTTAAATACATTAAATACAGACAACTACTCTCAAATAACAAAATAATTTATTAGCACAGGAATTCAACGTTACAATCAACAAACAACTAAAATTACTGAAGTAAAAACAGTAGAAATGTACAACTTTACAAATATTCTGAAAATAACACCTATCAGACTAAATGTTGCAGTCAAGGCTGAACAGGAACTTTAGTTAGACTTTTGTTTTCTGTAGACTCCTGGTGTTCAACTCAAGTTTTCCAGGAATAAGTCCTTTCTTCATTCAAATTGATCCAAATGGTGAGATTAAATTTTCTGCATTGTCATCAAAAGCAAAGACCTGGTAATCATTTATTGATTTAATGTATTTATAATGAAATACAGTCTCATTCCAAACAAAACAAGCCCCGAGGGCTGGAAATGAAATCCCTACTCTGGACTCGTCTTCTGCTCTTTGCCAGACCTGTGCATGGAAATGGACGCGGCGTTCAGAGTCTGCTCTGCACTTCGTCCTGTTTCCTGAGCGCCTCCTGTGCCACGCGTAGCAGGCGATGTTCATGATGAGCTGTAACAACAGAACCTGCGTGTTCATACTATGTGTATACGGTATTCATGCCGAGTCTTTAGTGTATTTTTGTTGGGCCTGTTGCGAAATGACAGTGTAAATACTGGGGGTGCCCTGGTGCTTTTGTCAAAAGACGATGTTTCCGATGCTAACAGCGGCGCGCATAAAACGGCCATTAGCTCCAGCTGTGGGTGGTGGGGTTCTGCCATTTTGCCAATTAGATTCTGTGAGGTAGTTTCACAAACCTCGAGGGGTTCTGCTCAAAAACGAAAAGTACACAAAGAGCAGGAGCGTAGCGTCTCTTTTAAAAATGCCACTTGAACCTTTGCTTGAGTGTTACATCGGTATTGAAAGTCTGTGGTGAGCTCAGGGTTTTGCAAAAAGCTGGATGTGAGTCGCACACGGGCAACAAAAACAGATCTGGGTCGCATTCGCCTGCTGTGTGAACGCAGCGTTTAGTCTCATGCTCCTCAGCTCTGAAACAAAGTTCCTGAAACGTGCAGAAGCTATTTTCTACAGCTCAACCCATAAAGGCACAAAAATGATTTCATCAGGTTGTTTCTATCAAGGCTCTGTGTTTAAATTTTGATGTGTCTTTGCTTTATTATGATGCTTTGTGTTCTTGTTTTTGGGGATATTTTGTGATTTTAATGTCTTATTTCTGGCTCTTTATTTACCTGTAAAGGACTTTGAATAATGGTATAAACTCACCTTACTTTCTTGAAATTTAAATGTCCTGGTTTTCTGTTGATTTAATAAAAACCTAACCTTTCCCCACAGTATTTCCCCGCGCTTTGCGGTTACCGTTTTCCAGAAAAAGAGACTAAGTTCGTGAGATCAAGCGTCAATGTCAGCATTTCAGTACCATTGAATTTTATGTCACCATTACGTATGATGGTAGTTATTGTCTTTCACTCTCCAGTATTGATCACTGATGTGGGTAAAACAAGAAGATATTCCCTTTTTTTTCTAAGAATGAAAGAGTTGGTGCCTTTTCTTCCCAGCTGTAAGATGTTGCACCATTGTTCCACAGTCACATAGGACAAATGCACAGTAGAGTAAAAATGTCAACAGTTCGTGACAAATGAACTCATGAAACCTACCAGAGCTTGGTGACTCAGTGTAAGAGTATTCAACGGTAGACTTTTTTTCCTGAAGGCAGTAGCTGTAGATTTTGCAGAAATCTGAAACAAAGATATGTCAGGCAGCCATCGCTATTTGATTTGCCCTTCTGCTTTCATCCTCTTTCCATTTTTGCTCATCATCCCCTCCACATGACACAGTAATGACAGCCTCCTGTTCACTTGCTGCAAATTTACCTCAGAGACAATCCATTTTATTACTTTAATTTGGAAATAAAACACAGAGTGGCGGCAACGCTGGAAATGAGATGGAGAGAAAGGCGAAGGAAGAAAAGGAGCAAAGCTTGGCCTAGAGCTATGGAAAGTTGTAATAGATGTTATGTGAGCAGCAGGAAAATAAGAACATGTAGGCGTTTATGTGGCATTAAGACTTTGGTGCTCATTAACATAAGCCCTTTCCGCTTTAGGTTTCTGAAAGCTGCATTGTTCTTGCAGAAATTGGGCTTCCAAACAATGAACATAGATAAACAACTCGGTGTAAGAACAGAATGTACATCCGTGGAACAGAAATACTAATAACAGATGGACCAACACAAAGTATTAAATAGGAGAAAAATTATTATGGTTTTTAGTATTTGTTTCCAAATGAAAATGAGAAATGTGAAGCGCATACCCCGTTATTGTAATACAACTAAATAAAATCCAATTCAACCAATTGTTGGTTGAATTAAAATCCGACAAAGTACGACAAAGTTCAGCTGTGGAAAGGCCATTTATTTGCACTTTTCAGCTCTACTGATCTAAGATATATCACTTAACTTAACCTGATAGAAACGGCCCCCGTTTATGGGAAACTAAAGTTTAATACATATGAAAAAAATAAAAGTCTGCAAAAGTGCAACTGCAGCTGTTGGCTAAGAGGAACAAAAGTGACAGGTGGGCTTGGGAAAATTAAAGGATGATTCTGCTTTAACAAATAGGTCGACTAGTTCCTGACTGTTACCCCGAGCTGTCACTGGAAAGACAGTCACCAGCTGCCACTTTTCTGCCCGTTTCCCAGACTTCTGTCAGCTTTGAGAAACCTGTCAGCAAGGCCTGCATGGGAGTCAGACAGAGGCTAGCAGAAATATGAAAGGAAACATGCCAGGGCCTCGTTTCCACTAAAGTTAGAAAGTTTTCCAGATGCAGCAGGAACTTTAAGGTGTAATTTGTTACATTTATTCCAACCGAAACACAAATACATTTTATAGCCCTGCGACTGCAGTGCTGCTCAGGTGTTTTCTTCCAGAGGCAATTTGTAAAGTCCACTTGTCACAAGAGAATTATACTGACGATATTTGCATATTTACAATCAGTGACGGTATCCAAAGGGGGAAGACACAAATCCTGTTCATCCATTCATTCATTTCATTAACTCAGTGCGGCAGAGCGCCGTTGATTCACAAAACATACGTCCACACAACCTAATACACATCTCATCAGACTGATGTCATTGGCTTATGGTTGCAGTAGTATGAGCAAGTAATTGTTTTCTTTCTGTAAGACTTGCAGAAACCAAAACTAATTCCAAAATTATTCATATTGGACTTAAAACAATTTACATCTAGCAACGAATGTTTCTTTCCTAATATCTAAACCTTTTCCAAGTTTACTTTGAGAGTTTAATGCTTATTGGAAACGCAAGTCAGCCAGCACAACAAACAGGAAGTCCTTGCCAGGTGGCTACATTTAAACTTCTTGAATGTCTTACACTAAATATGTAAAGCTATCAGACGATATCCACTCTGAAAGTTTCTCCAGGCTCAAAGAGAAACAAACAGCCAAGTTAGCTCCGGGTTAGGATCAGTGAACAGATCCTGCTCTCCAGCTGAAGCAAACAAAACGTGATTTTTATTGGGTGTTTGTGTTGCCTGGGACAGAAACTCCCACAATTATGGCAAATACAATATATATATATATATATATATATATATATATATATATATATATATATATATATATATATATATATATACATGCGTGCTGGCTATTGATCTTAAAAACTGGCTTGACTCTGCCACATATTGTTGGCCGTCGCAGGGACAGCATATGAGCCGTGGAACAATGGTGTGCTGTTCGTGCAGCCTGTGAGGCATCTTTTGTTTTACGATAATGTGGTGCTTTGTCCTCACAGCCTCTGACGTGTGTTTGGCTTTATAGTAATGTTGTCTAATGAAGCTTCTTTACAATAAGACGGGGCATTATTCCTGCAGCCATCTATTTAATGCCGTTCTCTGGAGCTCACAAGAAAAATAATGCCGCTGTTTGATTGCACATCCTTCAGGGGAATGTAATTCAACCTTTGTAGATCAATAAAATCTATTGTATTGCAATGGATTCCACTTACTATTCTAATCCATACCCTGCCATTTACAGACATATGGGCATGTTGACTGCAATTGCCGTTATGTAATTAATAGTCGTGGCGGGGCAATTAAAATTTGGAGACTTTATGGGCCTGCTGATGAAGCGAGGAACCTAAAGCTCTTCCTTTTCTGCACGTTTCTACATTTCTTCTTGTTTGTTCTTGTTTGCCTTTTTGTCTCCTCTCCCCCCCCGCAGCAAACGCGTTCTCATATGAAAAATAAGCGCTGCCTTTTGTACGCGACGTGAAAGCGTGTACAAAGCGATGAACAGCTTTAACACTTATCCTTGACTTATCCTTTACCCGCACGCAATTAATTACAGCCTGGAACTGCGGCCCTGGGATCAGCTGCCGCTGCAACGAAAACACGAGTGTGCACGGAAAGCCGAGCGACTCGGGGAGCGTCGCCGTGTCCCAAGCTGAGAGCCCTGCACCAGCAACCGTCGGCAGCGGCAGCCATTATCACACGAAAGCAGCAGTCTCCAACTTTATTCGGGAGGGAGTGTGTGTGTTCACGGGCCCACAGTAATCCACATTCACATTGTTAATTGGTTCAATTAGTTCTCTCTGATACTGTATGAATTTTTCCACTCTGCCTGTCCCCAGATAAAGTCCAGTTAATGTATTACTGGGCAGAGGTTACAAATTGTGTTCCCAGTGGTAAGACTTAATACACAGTGGATTTAAAGTCATTTATCTGGTTGAGTGGACTAAAAACTGTATCGCTGACACTGTAATGAGGGAACACAAGCAGCTTGGCCTCACTGTTTAGACTCATGGACAAGTTCACAATGAGAGTACAGCACCTTGCAGCGGTATTTATTCACACTGATTTTTTTTTTTTTTTTCCAGAGGTCGGCAACCTTTAGGATCCAAACGGATCACTACAAAAGCGTGAAATGTGGCAAAATTGAGTGCAGTTTACTTCCCCTTTTAGGTTTTAGAATAATAAAAAACCCAAAGACGGAGCTCAGTTCTCCAGTCGAGCTACATTCCTACCTTCATCTATGGCCACAAGCTTCTGGTCGTGACCTAAAGAACGAAATCAAGCTGCCGAAATGAGTTTTCTCCTCGGGGAGACTGGGCTCTCCCTTAGAGACGGGGAGAGAAGCTCGGTCATCCAGGGGGGATGTGGCAGAGTAGAGCTGCTGCTCCTCCACATCGAGAGGAGTCAGTCGAGGTGACTCAGACGGCTGGTCAGGATGCCTCACATTGTTTATGATTTGAAACGGGGTCAACGTACAACATAAATTAATCTCAGATGAAATGTGCCTAGTACTCTGGTGTTAATTTTCAGCTGGCTGGTAATAAAATAAACTTAAGAAACTTTAAAAGCAAAGTACCATTTTCCTTATACCATTTTGCATCTGTGTCTTTCAGAAAATCTCAATAAAATCCATCAAAGTTTGTGGTCATAATGCAACAAAATGTACTGAAATGAAGAAGCCCATGAGGTGCGAGTACTTTTTTCAAGGAACTTGAAACGTACATATTTGTGTTGACTAAGTTGCCCTTTAATTTGATTAACATGCACTGCAAGTGTGCAACCTGTAATCCTTTATCCAATCAATGTTGACATCTGGGCCGAGAGATCAAGTTAATGACACTTCAAACCTCCTGACTTAATGGTCCCTCTCATTTTAAAGGCCGAGTAAAAGTTACTGCAGGGGCAGGAAATGGGGAGCAGTCTTAACAGCCGCACAAACACACACACGCGCGCGCGCACGCACGCACGCACCAGTTCGTCCTACAAATGAGGCAGTTGCATTACTGTCTGTCAAGTGAATGGAGAGCATGTATTGATCTGGAACAGAAGCTCATTCATCAGTGCAGTTAAGCAAAATACCATTAAGGGGGAATTAGAAATTATGTCCACACACAAGCACACATTTTTATTGTTGTCTTTTCCAAAACCAGGCCCAACCCCACACAGAAACAATCTTTGACTCTGCTTAGTGCCTCCATAAGCAGCAGAAGCCAAAGACAGGTTAATAAATACATCAGCCGCTTGTAAACAAAGGAAAACCTCCAAAGTTTAAAGACTATGCACACATACTCATAACTTAAAGCTAAATTAATAATTTAAACTGCTTCTATTTGAATGAGGAAAACATTTTATGCACATGCAAGTGGTTGTAAATAAATTAATAAGTAATTATCAAAGCAGCAAAAAGCTTGGTCGCTCTCTCAAGTTGACCGTCTCTGATGTTAAGACGGGAGATTCCTGCTGATGCCAGTAGATGTTTGAGTACGATGGGAACGAAATCAAGCAGCCAAAAAGAGTTAGAACTCAGAGTTCCTGTGATTTAGGTGCAGTTTTTATAACACATGTATTGGTTAGTCTTTCATAGTTTGGCTCTTTTTCTTCAGCTAATCATGCTTTAGTTGATTAGCCACTTATTTTCCAAAGGGGCTGCTACTTTCTACTTGCAGGACAGGCAGCAAGTGTGCTAAAATAAATAGGGATCAAAAAACATACCCGAGCAGTCGCTCAGCTGTACTGCATGTGAATTTATTCAAGTGTTTAACGGGATGTTATTTAACGTTCACTATTCTGGTTTTTCCCAAGGTGCACTATAATTATTTTCAGATTACTTTAGCCTTTGTTTTAAATTCTCACCACTGCTAACTTATTTTACTGTGATAATTGTTATTTTGACAAGGTAAATTTTTTTTTTAAATGTATGAATATCCTAAGAAAAAGCAACTTTTTTAAAGGTTAACTTTTTTGGTCTTTTATTCTCACTGTTGGGTTACAAACAGGCTGATAAACACATCTCCTGCGTGGCAGATTTTTCATATTGAATTATTGCAAAAGAGTTTTTAGAACATGCCGTATTAATGATTCTCATCCAGTCGCATAGCCTCGTTCCCTTGCTTTCTCCTTTCTTACTCCTGTCACACTGTTGCATATCTGCCTTATATTTTATTGGCGTAGGAAGACAAAATGCCACAGGGGGAAAAAAACCCTCTTGTATCTTCTTTCTAGATATTTGGCATGAAAAGAGGCTGCTACAGATTTTTTGACATGTTCTACCACATTAGCTGAGACGGGATGCATACTGCACACGTACTAACCTGCCGTAAAATTGACACACCTTCTGCAGCGTCTTTTGGCTTCAATTAAGCGCAATTAAGAGAGCCCATCATCAGCCAAAGAAACCGACCCTCAGCCTATTGTTGAAGGGTGATGAATTCATCCATTCTCTCAGCCTTTCTTTCCAGGCAAAAGCAGAGATTTAAAAAAAAAAAAAAAGTCAGCAATCCTGACCAGCCAGTCTGCCAGCTTGTTGCATTTTCACAATATTTCATTTCCTCGGAGAAAATCTTGCATATAATTTGCCTCTTGTTCAGTTCATTGCTTCCTTCCTGTTTTATTAAATCCAAAACATTTTCAGACATTTGCCTTGAAGTTTGCATAACACTGTCTTTTTACGCCGCTTGTGTAATTGACGATGGCTATATGGGGAAAAAGATGTTTTTAAAAGGATCAACTTAAGGGTTTTATCAATCAGTAGAAATAAAATTGATTCAAATCGATTAATAGATTTCTTTTTAAACGAAGCCCCATTATCAGTTGTACAAGTATTGGGAGTGACAAGTGCTTATGTGGCCACTGGGGGAAAATATGACCCACCCCTGGGCTTCTACACAAGCCCCCAAATGAAATCTAGGGCCTCATATGTCCTTGTGCCATCTGGCAAAACAAAAAACAAAAAAAAACTGCTGCTTTCTCACTATTTTTCCACTACATGGCCGATGATGTTTAGTTCCAGTTTCTGCTCTAAATGTGCTCCACAATAAAAATGCTGCTAACTGATGAAGCTCTGAAGAAGTTCAACTTTTTCCTCCACCAGCCCATTTTGTGGGGTTTTATGGATAAAGTCCTGCTAGCAGGGTGATTCCAGCTCCACAGGGTTAGAATGTATGATATTGTAGGAGGGGGAACATTTCCATATAATGAACACAGTACATCTTCTTTAGAAACCCTCATGAGGAGCACAGATGAGGATAAAGAGGAAAGAAAGAAAGAAGGAAAGAAAGAAAGAAAGGGAGATCAAGGCAGATTTCAAGAACGAGAGTGCAATGATGAAGGAGGAGGAATGAGAGACAGTAAAACGGGAGTGGGGGGCGGCGGGGATACTGGTGGAGGTGGTAATAATGAGAGAGAAAATTTAATGGTAGAGACAAAGGGGTAAGGCGGAAGGAGGTAATGTTAATGCAGTGCAGCCTGCAGGTTGTGCTTCCCTCTGCACCACTGGTGAGCACTCCTGGCTGCGGTGAGCAGTCGCTCCTTTATATCAACCTCCCGCTGCTACTGTAAAAGGAGACGCTGCGCGAATGTACTTATGTTTTTTTGTGTGTTTTTATGTGTACGCCTGTCTGCAGCGCCCTTTGTTTGGAAGCTTGCAACAATCTGTCATGCTGGCTCCTGATTTGTGTGGATAAAAGAAGCAACAATGATGAGCCACGTAATGAGAGCTATTTAGCATGCTGTTCAAAGCGAGCTGCCACGTCTGTCAATCACAGGAAGTTTTCTAGTCTCTTTGTAACAATTAGGGCTTTTGTCATGAAGACGTCTTGAGTTTTAAATTGACGCTGTGGTGACAGACATGCACTCATGCCCAATTCCCAATCTTTACTTCTGTTTTTTACCAAATTTTATTTTTTATTTTTTGCAATTTGCAGGCTGTCAAAACTGTTTCCACAAGTAGTTGATGAGATGACGGCACCTTTAGACTGTATGACTCGGGTCAGATATTCTAGTTATCCCTTCACAAGCTTCACATAACAGTTTGCATTACTTCTGACTACATTGTACTTGAATTGGTGTTATTTTTCCAATTTGGAAGATCCTTTTGTGGTTTGGATTTGACTTCCTGACTGATGTCTTGAGATTGCAGTTAAATATTTGTTGCCTTTTCTTTTCAGAGTTAGGATAGTGGAAATAACAATGCTTAAACCTTTTCATTTTAGTTTTGTTAGAATAAAACATATCTCCAAATTTTAAGGTAATTGTCTGTTAGTGCATTTACAAACTGTAGTTATGCATGAAATATATTTTTGGAAGAGTGGCTAAATTGTTTTATCGTAGATGATGACTCTCACCAACTTCAGCCTCACAAAGTCTTTTTTTTTTTTTGGTATAGGTTTTACAAATTAGAAATTATTTTGGTTGCGCTAACTGATTTAAACGACTCATTGATTTGGTCTGATAGAAGACACCGATAAATATCATATGTCCATTAATACAGTAAATATCTGGTTTCAAATGTATGCATGCCTATGTTTATTTATTTTTTTGCTGAGAAATGTATTTAAACCCTATCTTGTCCACTACTTTTGTGTTCTAGTTCATGAAGTTTGTATAAAATGCATTGAAAATGGTGGGTGTAATGTCACAAAATGTGGAATTTTTGAAAGAACGTGAATAGAAAAAGCGCTGTGTGTGTGAATACCACGATGATTTTTATGTGTAAATACAGATCCAACATGGCTGACATCGCTACTTACTAGTGGAAATATGACACAATTCAATCATTTATGAGAAATAAAAAAAAATATTTATTGATCCAAATACCACACACCTGATTATATGCTGCTATTTATTAGCACATTCCCACCTGTTTCACACAAAGTACATCAAACTCAAAACATGCTAGACATTTGTTTAGTACAGGCATACATTATTTTTATCATACCGTTTCTTATTCTACTAACCTAATAACCCATCTAAAAAAAAAACAAACAAAAAACTATTGTATCATAAATATTTACATCGTTGACCCATAATTGTAGCTTAGATGTGGCTTGACCCATTTGCAGCTCCCACCAAAGCGATGAGGGAGGGCAACACCACATCTCACTGCCCTCTGTCGATACACCTGGTGTGACCTGATTGGCTGAGGGGGAGAAGAGAAGCTGATCCACTGCATTGAGCGTCTCCTCCCTTCTCCACCATGCTCTCATTAGATCTACCCTATTAAACTCTTTATGCATTTGTCTGTAGATTGCTTTCTGGAAACAATTGTAGATCCCTTCAGGTGGTGTGCGTGCTCCACTAAGGCTAAGGAACTGATGGAAAGTGCAGACATGCATGTTTGGAGTCTGATAAAGACACTTGGAGTTTGTTTGTTTGTTTGTTTGTTTTTTTTGGTGTAGAAAAAAGACTTGTTTTGTTTTGTTTTTTAGCATTTGTGCAAAATACATTTTTACCATCCACAAGAAGTGCTCTCAAGTTGAAAGTAAGAAATGTTGCCGTACAATAATGTGATAGTATTAAAGAAATGATTCAACTATTTGGGCTCTCTGGAAAGCAATTACATGAGAGGATCAATACTATTTTTATCTGTATAGCGAACAGGAACTGCAGCCTGCAGCAGCTTAGATTTGGTTAAAAAAAAAGAATTAGATCTGTCCTAATATAACGATTGTACCAACACTGAGTTTGATTCTTGAAAAACTATTTGATCTGAGGAAGTAGCTAGTCTTTATCACAACAGCCACCAAGAAGCCAACCTGATAAGATACATTAATTTACATTTTTTTGTGGGAATAAAGAAAACTTTACTGCTTTCAAGTTTACTTTCAAGCCATTTTTCAATTGAATTTCAAAGACAGTAAAAGCTGCATTGATATATCATATATGGAGATTTAAAAGTGCCAGAGTCCAATAAGCCCATCCTTTTTGCTTAGTCACAGAGGGTCTGGTGCCTCTACCAGGGGTCAGTGGGTCACCAGTCCTCAACCAACCATGCACCCACTTCTAAGAGCAACCAGTGAACCACACTTACACGTTTTATGGTTGGACACACTGGGAGAACATGCAAACTATGTGAAATGACAGAATAAATTTAAAATGAATTAAAACCACTGAAGAAATACATTGAATGAATCCCAAGTAAATCACTGGATAATGTCCTTTTTAAGCTGCTATTGAAAACATAAATGTGAATACAAATGATTTATTAATAATGTGAACATAACATATAAATATTTTCAAGAGGTTTTATTTATTGGACTTTAGCACTTTTAGCTTTCCATACCTATGTAACTGCACCCCATAAATATACACTGCTCAAAAAAATAAAGGGAACACTCAAATAACACATCCTAGATCTGAATGAATGAAATATTCTCATTGAACACTTTGTTCTGTACAAAGTTGAATGTGCTGACAACAAAATCACACAAAAATCACCAATGGAAATTAAATTTATTAACCAATGGAG
>NW_006799973.1:753853-772529 GCF_000485575.1 Poecilia formosa
TTGCTGCTGGCATTGACACAAAGTTAGACTTTGTCTTCTGTGTTGCCGTCGGGCAGAGAGGTATCACTCCGGGGTGGAGTTGAGGCGAATGGGACAGTGCAGCACAGAGGAGGCTGACTTGCCAGACATGTCCACTGTTGGCACTCCCATCTTCTTCAGGGAACGCTCGTCTGTCACGGAGATGGAGCGGGAGATTGCAGGACGATCGCAGGAATCCTGTGCGCCTGAGAAAGATGGACAGATGTTTTGACAAAAAAAAAGTGTATATCATGTCATACTCGCTATGCAAACTGAAACCGGATAGAAAAAAAAAAAGAAGAGTAAACTGAAAAAAAAAGGGAAATATTATGTTCACTTGTTTGAGTTTCTAATGAATAAAGTATTCTGAAGATCTGTGGCATACACTCCGGCTCCCATTAGTTTAATCCCCTATTGGTATTCAGCTCATGCTCTCAACTTCTTATTAGATTCTCTCTAGTAAATGACATCCATTTACTTTTATTACAGCAGATGAATGAAATGAAACCTACAGTATTTTTTTGTGCACACCGACTGAATGCTTTAGCTGCTTATGGCCTGTAGGGGTTCATAGCAGTGCGGCGAGCTGCTTCAGGTTGAGCAATCACTGCAGTTCGGTTGCAACTTGATGTCTCTCATCATCACACGCAGAGAAGAGAGAGAGCAAGAGAGAGAGAGAGCAGGCTCAAGATGGTTCGGTCCATATTGGGAATTCTATCTTTGATTTCTCCCACAAGCTCCTGCGGTTCACCAGATGAACCAGCAGGGGGCAGGGTGACCACACACACACATAAACACATGCACGTACACACAGTGATTTCCGCTGTATGCCCGTACACATGCCCCCTCCAGGTCTGACATTTACAGCTAAGTGCTGCAACGGCTGGTTATTTATGTTGAGAGGGCTCATGATGAGAGGAGTGCAGCAGGTGGCTGCATTACACTGTTTATCAGAGCGACGCAGCGGCATTATCACTTCATGAACTATCTTAAACCTAACTCACAAGCATGCACACACACACACACACACACACACACACACACACACACACACACTACATCTGTCTTTCTGTTGTCCTCTTCTTCACACACTCCCTTCTTGCTGCTTCATGTTTTGTGAAATGCCTCCCAACTGCTCTTCCCTTTCCGCCTTTCTCCCACAGATGTACTCCTACCATCTGGACACTTGTAGGGCGCTGCAAAGGCACTAACCTGCTCTCGTCAGGCATGTCAGCGTTACACAGCTAATAATTCACGCCATTTTGGAGTTTGTATTGGTAAACGGACCACTAAAAAAAAAATTACATAAAAACGTAACATAAACTAAAGGAAAATCAGTCTTGTCTTATATTTCTTCCTTCCTCTCCTGCTGAATGCAGCGATAATTTCCACAGATCTCAAATGTATGTTTCACAGCCACTGTTGTTTTTATTTGCTCCTACACTTGCAATCACCTCCCCTTGTCGTTGCCTTTGCCTGCACTGCTTTCACATGTAGCTGGACAATCTCACCTTCAGTCCTCGGGGGAGTTTCAGTGGAGTGCAGATCGGGTGAAGCAACCTCACCTGAGTTGTTCTGGTTGGATTTGACTTTGCTGTTGGTCTTCTCTTGCATTGTTTTCTCGTACTCCCTCACCTCCTCCAAGCTGAGCCCTGCAGGGAAACGACACATATAGAGGGTCATAGAAAATACACATTTTGTACAACCAGAAACTGCAATACATTCATTAGGATTTTATTTGGCACAAGGCGGTGCCTGACTGGTGTAGAAGGAAGTGGATACAACATTACCACTTAATATCTAAAGTGTTACCCCTATGACTGATAGATTGAAAATTCAAGAACATTGAGAGTACTGCTACTGGTCATGCATACCACAAATATGGCTTTTTTTTTGGAGAATAAATATAGTTAAAATACACCCATAAGAAATCTGATTGAGACTGAAAAGGACTTAAGACTAAACATACAGGTAGAGTTAAAATGTAATGATTTACATCCAGGCATACTCAGCTGTAAGAATGGCCCGGTCAAATTACAAACCCATATCAAATAGAGGAAAAATAAAGCCTTGAGTTGGAGGGATTATTTTGAAGGCATGCCATACTTCCTATGCTTTTCCATACTTTGAAATTTGTGGCGGCAACGTGACAAAATGTGTAAAATTTGAATGTCTGGGCGCCGTGGAAATTTTTACTCTAAATACATCAGCGTGCTTTTGACCAACCGTGCCACTCGTCAACCCAAGCGACTGCCTCCCTGTGGCCGACCAGAAGAATGTCTTTAATAATCTGAAATTACAAAAGAAACAAAATCACATCGAGCAGAAACATCGGAGCGAAAAATGCTTAGCTGTGAATTCTGCTACTGTCCTGTTTGTCACATGTGAAATACTAGCGTTCAGATTGTTACGCAGCACGTTATTGTCACAGTCAGAGCATCTTTTCGTTTAATTAATTGGAGGAAATAGGCTGTTTTGGAGCCTACATCAACAATATAACCTGAAATGGTTATGAACACGAATAAACAAACACTTTGAGCTTCACTTTATGCTTCATTGCTTTCCCTCGTTGTGGAGGAGAACCGAAACAGCAGAGCTAGCTCTACTGAATTACACGAGAAGCAGTGCAGAGGTCATTTGAGACTGCCCGCCCTCGTTTTGCCTGTAATTAAGCTAATGTCTGGAAATTAATGTGGCGAAGATTTATTTGTGTCAGCATGCCACAAAAGGCAAACTCTGATCATAAAACACCATCAGCACCAAAAGAGGACTGTCATTTTGTCGTCAAACCTGGGGTCTTTGCATCGGCGGTGGGCAGAAATACAACTCCGACTCACTCTGTGCAAGAAATCCTCCGTCCTGGTCTGGAAGCCGTAGACCTCGAAGCTGCACTGCACTCTCTTATAGGAGCACATAATGGGGCTGTGGTTGTCCCTCCAGCCTTTCTCCAGAGGCCCTCGGTTGGTTTTATTTGACCGCCAGAGACTCAGATCCTGCACAGGGTAGAAGATATTGGGGGTTATACGCTGAATCTGCAGAAACCCTGCAACTGTGCGGTGTTCTCAGAGGGAACTATAGACGCCTGTGGACGTTCTTATGAGCTGCTGCACGTGTGCGGATGACTGATATCTGTGTGGAGGTGTAAGCAGGGTGTTGCTCAGCGCAGCCCTGAGGATGAAAAACTGATACCACATATTATGCACCTGCGACCAGACGATGGTTGGGATTTTATGCTCTCACAATCTTGTTTAATATAATCCGCTGGTGTATTGTAGACATGTGGTTTTTTTTTTTGGTTGTATGTGTTTGGACGCATTTGTGCTGGAAGCACTTCCCACATGGTTGTTTGCACACAAACCTGTGAATTCACCTTTGTTGCTAAGGGCTCGCAGGCACTAAAGAGGTGTGAAATCTCCGATGAGAAGGAAGGCAGAGAGGCTGAGTTATGGGAGAGTATTATTGTTTTATTTTTCAGGAGAAAAACCTAAAGCTAGACACAATTTTTATTCGAGTTTAATGGATTATAACATTTGTGTCCACCTAAAAGCTTTTAGAGCATAAAGGTTTTACTTATGTGTGCAGAGTGAGTAGCCAATCAAGTAGCTCGAGGTAAAAGAGCAATCTAGTTTAGCTATTTTAGAGCTAGCAGTAGCTAATTATCCTTTGGTTGCAGATCTTGCAAAAGTATTAGTAATCCATTTAGATTCCTGCGTTTTGTAAAAACGAAGACCACAAACGTGTCTAATTCTGCTTTACAACTTTATTCTTTGGTTTTCATAATGCTGCTTAACTATCGTTCTCTAACAAAACAACTGAGGCCTTCACAGAGCATCTATTCATGTTGCATTGAAGTTGTAATTAAGCCAGTTGGTTGCGTTGGATTTTACTTAGTTGTCAGAATAAAGGAGACTGACTACAAATGCAAACCACACTTGGATTAGATTTTTACTTCTACAAAAATGTAAAAAAACTGTTTATGTTTTCTATTATTTTAGTAAATGCACATAAAAATTCCTACAAATGCATTGTAATTTGTTGGAACATGACAAAAAGGGCAAAGAAAATAAAACCAACTTTGGGTAATTAGCATTAAAGATGTAAGTGCAAGTAATTTTAAACAATGTTATTTTTTTATTATCGTTTTCTTGCTTTTATTTCATTTTTTTTATCTTTTATTTTTTATTTTTTATTTTTATTTTGCCCCACGTACCTCCGATTCTTTGTAGTGCTTGTCCGGGATGGGGTCAGTTAGGATGTCCAGGAAGCAAACGTCCCCCTCCGGGGTTGGCTTGTCCCCAAACACCTACATCCAGACAGATGGGAGGAGGTCACGCAGTGTAATGACTGCAGATGCATGAACACGCACACACACTCACACACATATAAACACATGCATTACTCACTCAGCACCGAGCGGGGATAAGAGTAGATAAGTAGCTGTGTAGAAAACGGAGGTCACACACCATAACACCCCTCACTACTGTATATCCCACCCCGAGGCCCTTGGAGGAAATCACACTGGAGCAAACAGATGAGAGAACAGATAGAGAGAAAAAGCACAGAAGGGGATAAGGGAAAACACAAGCCTGTATGTTGGATATTAAAGCGAGGGAAACAGAGGTGTTATGAAAGCAGAATGCAGTTTGTCTTGAGAAAGTGTGGTGCAAACTTGGATGAGCAGCAAAAAAAAAAAAGGATCTGTTTCCTGACCTTGTGTAACATCTCTTAAAATGCAGTGCTGAGATTGTTTACTTAATAACTCTAACAAGTAGCAAAACATGAAATAACAGTCCGCCACGCTCCTGTTACTATGTTGTGCTCGTGTGTCGAACCAAGGTCTTGCTCATTCCCATGGAATGCTCCTGTTGCTCTAGTTGGAGGTATTTAGTTTCCCCGTTCAGTCTGTTGTTGTAACAAAACTCTCATATCGTCACTATATGTTTTTAATTGTGTAGATTCTGCGTTCCTCACTGACATTTCTCCAACTGACTTCACACAGGTACTTAACAATGAAATAAAAAACAAAACAAAACACGCACACACAAAGACAGCGTTAACCTGAATAAATTACTTTTAAATCTTAGTATTTTTTTTGTTTGCATGATATTGTGAAAAAAAGTTTCCAGGGGAAGATTGCAGAAGATACCATACAAGCAAACAGAGAAGTGCCCTTGAATTTAAAAATTCATGGGGAAAACTCTGCAAAATCCTACAAACGATGTCCTATTTCAACTGCCTCGGAAATTTTTGTTGAGGCTTCACCATTAATTCCTTTTGTGAAGATTCATTTATATCAATAAAAGAGCCACTGTAACGGACCTTTGCCTATTTTGTGGCTCATATTTTGTGGAGCGGAACTTAAAATTACTCATAGAAAATCTGCCTATTTGCAGATTTTTCCGTTCAACATAACTAAAATATTTGAAGGAAAATGCAACTTGGAAAGCAGAAAAAGCTGGGTGCATTGACATGCAATTGACTGGAGTTTCCAAAGCATTCAATTCAGGTGCGTCAATTAATTTTCATGGTTCTGATTGGCTGAGATGAGAGCGGCTGTGGCATTAAAACACAGTGGCACAACTGTAAATCTACGAAGACATCTAAACTCACATGCTGGGCGAAGAGAAAGCTAATTAAAGGTGCAACTAAGAGGCCAGTGTATCTCTGGAGGAGCTGCAAATATCAGTATGTAACAGGATTACATGCACTTTTAGTAAATATCATACACAAGATTTTATACTTTTTTATTTTTGGCTGTAGATGTGGGCAAGTTTTGGTGAGCATCACTTAAAAAAAATAATTTTCTGTAAGATTTCCACATGTCAATACATGTTCTCTTGTCTTAACCATTTTGAAGTGTCTATTTGACAAATTTCTGCATATTTGTACCTCCATGGCAAAAGGAAAGAATTGAGAATGTGACTTATAGATGTAAAATATAGATAACAAAATAAATCTCCAGGTAATTTTTAGATTTTTAGGTAGATATCTTCATGGAGTGCTAATAATAGTGGCACTAAGGATTTAAGGAAAAGAAAATTATTTTGTAACCCAGACTTTTTTCCCACTCCACTCAATAAATGTACTCAAAAATAAATAAAGGTTGGATTTTACTACATTTATCATTGTTAGATAATGCTGCTACAATCAAAGTGGAGTTTATTTTCAAGCTTTTTCAGAGCTTTAAAATAAGAATCACAACATTTTTCTCAATGAGCCAAAGTAATTTGAAGCAGGTTGGGTCTTCTCTCTCTTTTTTTTTTTTTTAGTTTCATCAATTACTCAGAGCAGGAACAAGGGGCCAGGCGGAGCAGCAATTGCTTGTAAATTTCTGTCCAAGTGTGTTGATGCGCACTGGCCATGGACGAAATGCAGCATGGCAGCCATGATCAGCACACAGCACGTCTGGTTAATAGATCTGCCAATAGTGCATTTTGTGCTTTGCTTGTTTTCCTTGTAATGGCCACATCAATTTGATGAACGTTTTCGTGGCGCTGCAGAGAAAATTGCAATTCCTCTCATTCCCCCTTTGTCTGCCTCTCTTCCCCCTCTTCTATGATCACTCCATCTTCTGGCTTTCTCCCCGTTAGGCCTGTACTCACATTGTTGTTACTGCCGTTGTTGTTTTCGAACCTTGTCTCAATGCGGATGCTGAACCTCGGGACGAACGACACCTACACGAGGTAAACATGGGAGAGCATACAGTGAGCGAAGGAAGGCGATCAAGAAAATCCACTAACCTCTAAAAAGAGATCAGCTCGATTGTGTTCATAGGTAGATGATGTGTGAGAGTACTTACTGAGTACTCTGCAACGTCGGCAACATTGAATATAGATAGAGAGAAATAACATTAATTAGTCAAATGCACATAAGTGTAAGGAATGCATACAGATTGATTTCATTTACATCCAGTGAAAATCACAAATTCAGCTTCTCAGAAATTTGTAATATTACATAAGATCAATAAAAAAAACAGGATTTTTAATTCAGAAATGGGAGCGTACTAAAAAGTATGTCTGTATTGCCAAGTGATTGGAGCTACTTTTGTATGAATAAGTGCATCCATGCAGCATGTTAAGGAAGAGATCGGGCTTTACCTCTGCTGAGGTATTAAGAAAGACCTTTAACTTCTTCGTATTGTTGGATCTAATCTTTCTCTTGTCAAGACTCCACTTTATGGGGTTTATGTCAGGCCAGTTTGCAGGACAATAAAGAAAATTAGCACCATAGTCATTGAACTGGAGAATTAAATCACTTCTTCCATAAATCTTGTCAGGAGTTGGAAACATTAAGAACTCTAAAAAGCAATGCTAGAGATTTGCCTGTTACAATAATAAATTTTGCTGGACGACAAATTATTCCAGAAGTTATTGCAATATTGTTGTTTCGAGACCATTTTTAAGTTATATAATGGTAATGGCAAAAATAATAATGCAAGAAAACATCCTAAAACATCAGTAAACTTTAAATTCTAATGAACATTTAACACTGGAACTGGAAGACATTTAAATATACAAAATAAATAAACAAAACCACAAATAACATGAATTTTGAAGCCTTTGTAAACAAAGTTGTCCTTCACTTTAGGTGAGACCAAAGCACAAAACTGACTTTTATCATCCAGTTTTTGGTAGAAAGAGAGGAAAAAAAAACATATATACGATAAATAATACCTATGGAAATTATTGCGTTTTTTTATTTTTATTTATTATGCGATTAACTGCTTTATCGATTATTGCGACAGGCATGCTATCTTGATAAAACACAGTGGACCATCACCACCAGATGACATGGCACTCCAAATGACCACACTGTGGAAACCTCCACCTGTCCTCCTTCCACTCAACTTTCCGTTAATATGATGTAATACAACAGTCTGTGAACAGACAGTTTTATCACACCTTAACTTGTGGCGTGTCTGTCTGTGTCTCTTTCGGTCAGAAATGCTCACCTGTGATGGTGTAGGGGTAGAAGTTCCACGCCTTTTCTGTCACATAGAAAACTCGTGGCACAAAAGCTTTAATCCAGGATGGCAGTTTACTGAAATTGGAGCCAAAGGGAAAATATCACAAAAATGATTTAAAATTGGGAGGAGCAAGAGGCAGATTGAAGATGGAGACAAAGAAATCTTAAGTGTTTTATTGGGCCATTTAGAGCTACATTACCTGTAGGCTATTTCCTCTGCAGTATGACTCATTCTCAATCATACCTGCTGTGATGAATTGCTTCAAAGTCACATGTCTGAATTGAGCAGACGTCCATTGTGCAGTGACTGTACCTATGTGCATGTGTGTACTTCTGTGTGTATTCAGTAAGGAGCGCCCAACGCCCAACACTTAAACATAGATTAGAAAAATCCTCCAGAGCGAGAGTGTTTCTTTGCTTCCTTAAGAGTTTATTTAAGGATTAAAACTTGGGTTTGTAGTGGTGATTGGAATAAGACATGAGGTTGCATTAGGGTAATGCGTTGGGTTAGGAAATGACTTTGGAGATTTTTTTTTTAGAGCAGATTACATTATGAGCACGCAATAAATAAAACAACACAGAGTAATGAACCCTGAACCCATCCATTTAATAGTTTAAAATTCAAATTAAATTGTTCTTTGGTTTGGTTTAATCTGCACATTGTTGGGAATTACCGTGTGTGGTTTTCAAACCTTGTCTGATTTATGCTCAAGTACGGTTGGAAGAAATAACAAGGACACAGCGCACATGGTTGATAAACCGTGAAGGGATTTGTAAGGTAAATGCATTTAAAAAAGCAGCTTCACGTTTTAGAAAGTATGCTTATTGATTAAGCTAGCATGCAGCACATTAAAACCACTCCTGCCTCAGTTCAAGGTGACGGTTTAACACCCTCGTTACTTCACATCAGGGTTTTATTTTTTGCAGTTCTGGGGGTTTTCCATCATATTATTTCCAGTGTTAAAAGTCATTGTTTGTAGAAATTTTGCAGGTGAAATTCCATAGTTTTCCTGCTAGTTTTTCAACCAGTTTTTCCTGTCATTTATGACCATGGAGTAGAAAAACGGTATGCACTAACAGTAGTTTTTTGTAATTAGACAGATTCTTTAAATAGAGTAATTTGGCAAAAAAGAAGTGAAATCGCTTTTTTTTTTAGATTTGAAAAACTGTGGCTTTAGTTGGTAATTCAAACTAAAGCCAAAATCAATAAAACAACCAATGAGTTGGGCCAAAACCAGTGGCTTGAGATTGAAAGAGCCTCTTCTCATTAAATTCAGGCTTTTAAAAGAATCAAGAAATCTAGATTACAACTGGAATTTTCCAACATTTTTATTTATACACATTTACACATACTGAGCTGTAAATTCATAAAATTATGCTATATTTTTTTATGGCTGTTTGCACCATCAAAAAATCAGCTTGGTCTCTGTTAAACTGTTGCTCTTTACTGGAAGAGCTTGTGCTGTTGGAGACAAACAACCAGGTGCAATACTGAAAACTTTTAAGTGATTTGTGCTTTTGTTCTGTCCAATTTAAGACAGAACCAGAAAACACTAAAATAAATCTAGGATTAGCTCTGGAATGAGCTCACTGTCTTTAATTTTTCTGCTGTTTACTTGAAGATCGTCCCATCAGGGAGTCTTATGTGGGTCAATGTGCCACATAAATCTCTGCTGAAAACTGCTGACTGCAGCTAAAATATTTCAGAATCTGTTCATAAAAATGTTTTTTTTTTTTTTTTTAGATGTGTAGGCTGATCAAAGAGCAGCCGGTTAGGACTGCAGGAACATTCAAACTGTTTCTTTAAACAGCATTTATGAATCAGGCTGGTGGAATTAGGGCAGCTGTTTGCATGGATAGTGAAATTATTTGATAAATGTGTTAAACAGCGCAGAACTGTAACTCCCTGAATATAACAAAGGGATGAAATGTTTAGTGCTGGTGTTTCAGTTGACATGATGACATAATATTGACTCTCTGGCTTTAGAAAATAAATACACCTCCCTTGTTTTTTTTTTTTTTACAGTCAGTTAATAACTGTTTCTTGCACTAGTTTAACAGACACAGAGAGTCAAAAATATTATTTTCTAATTCCAAATCAAGTCAGAAAAGTTTGACGGTTGACCAGGAGTTAGATCTCGAGTCTTTTTTCCATAGTCCAAGTCAAATTTAAAGGCTCTAAAACCTGAAACCCCTGCCATATTTTTCCAGTAACTGATTTGCTGAATCAAACTGTACAGTTTGTACTTACAGTTAATTTTTCACAAGCATTTAAACATTATTTTCAGTGCTCAAGGAGGTAATTATTAACAAAAATAAAAAATAAAACAAACAGTATTGTCTGTGTGATCAAAGTTAAACCATCAATGACTCTGGAACTGCTGAGCTGGACAAAACCAGGGACTATTTGTCCTTTGTATAAATGACTGACTTGCACAAATTATATCACTGAATGCCCCTTTTCACTGGACAACTGTGTTTTAACCAAACTAGTTTTTGAATTAACAACTGAAAGAAAATGGACTTCAAATCAGCATAGCAAAAAAAAAGCATATTTTTAATGTGGGCTGGGTGATAAAAACAGCTTTCAGGATTTGTGTTCCAAAGCACAGGTCAAAAAAAAAAAAAGGAATTTACTGGAGTGATTTGTGTAAAGAGGGTGAATGAACACCTTCAGGTAAAGATTCAGAAGAGTGGAATGCAGTTAAATGTGTACCAACAACAAAGAAACCCATAAGGACTCAATTTGAATAGATGGATTTTTATGCTTTTGTTTTCTACTTCACATTTTTAAACTTTTGAATAATCTTCTTTGTGTTTCCTATGCCATATAGTGTCATGGGTGACTGTGATGTTTATTTTTTTATGATGAGCTCCTTTGAGCTCTGGATTCTTTATGGAAGTTTTATTTTATTCTAAGATGCTCCGCTGACAAAAATGAAGCTTGCATCAAACGAAGCCATGCAATGAGCTCCATCATGAAAAAGATAAATAAAGCAAACTTTGGCCACATGACAGTATGACTCTTATGTGTAACATCAAGGAGTCTGTTGCAAAAACGTCACTCCATTTCCAACAAGGTTTGTAAAAAAATTGGCAGGATGGTTTCACCCGCTTAACTCAAGCAATCATTCAGAATAGAGCTAAACAAGCGAGACTGTGCCACACTGCAGACTTGCACAAAATCCCAAAAGGAACAACACGAAAAGGATTTGGTTATCAGTAAGTTGCAACCATGTCGTCATCAGAGTTTGTCACCCAGCTAATCAACTGTGTGCACATTATGACTGAAATGGGCACAAAATTGAAGGAAGGCTTGTGTGGAGGTTTGCGCTTCATTTGTTCAATTAAAAGGACATTTTACTCTGACGGCCTGTTATGTTATGAAAGGGGCTTATGTCAACCTTTACTAATGAACGCAGTGTATAAAATCCTGATTGACAAGGGCTAATCAATACCTTTCACTTGCTACTATATAAGTATTAGGTTGTCACTAAAGAGGAAGTAGTTATCAGATAATTTCATAGCCTTAGCACTCCCAGCTCAATATTAGGCACAGCCATAACAGTAATCTCTGATATAAATCATAAACATTATCTCTGGTGGACCGGTTGCCAAAATGGCAGCAAAATCTGATTAATTCAAAATGTCACTTGAGCAGACTTTGCTCAGGTACTTATGTAATTAAGGGTGCAAAGTTATTGCTATTCCTGAAGAGTTTATTTGAGTGTTATCAGTCACCTAACACTAAAGCAACCAATCACAGTCATGAATTGAAACAACAAATTGCAGCAGCACACAGTTTCCTCGTGCTCTTTTTCTGCTAATCTAATCCAGCATCAATTATGTGCGTACCAGACTGTAGACTATATAATAAATGGACCGAGCTACTGTAACCTCACCCATTGATCTGTCATATGCAGTTTTGAAGCCTCATTTCAGGTATTTGGCTACCAAGATGTTGCTCTATTTGGAGTGAGAGATAATTTAAGCCAATTCCTACTTTCTGGTGCTACACCTGCTTCTGGATTTAAAGTTTCCCTTCAACCATTCATAATCCCCCCATCAGATTATTTGATACCTGTTTTGATTTATAGTACATCATGGTTTAGCTTCATTTTCATGCATGTTTGGGACTTAAGCAACAGCTCAGCCAGGGTTCCACATAATTTTGAACATGTGTACATATTGAATATTGCACCAACAAAATGGCAAATATACTGCACTTGCTCCTCTGCTTTGAAGTTATGTAAGTGCTACATCAATGTCACAACAATGACTAAGTAATATTACTTATTCTCATGTAATGCTATGCAGATGCTCTGTCTACACTGATGAAAATTAACTCACTTATGCATGCTTACCTGTTGAACTGACAGCAGCTTGACATTTTTCTGAACAATTTGGCTAAGAACTGTCTGAAAACTTGAGGAGACATTGAACTTTAAACCCCACCATCTAACCTTAACCCAGTACAACAATGTAAATTCAACACCCTCTGTTCTGATAGACACACACTGTACAAAATGGGGGGCAGACCAATAGTGACACACATATGTCAAAGGTGCTACAGGACTTGAGGAATAATGATTAAAACGTGACGCCTCAACCTGTATCCTTCCGCACTCGAGAGGTTTACACGCCATCTAGTCTTTTCATGTAAACAAATTCTATGTAAATAGTTAACCAGCTTACAACATCTGTCAGCACACAGTGGTATTTATTTAAAGACTGTTCCTGTGTAATATTCCTGAACATAAAGTACACCTTTATGTTCAGAGCTACTGCTTTTCTATGTCCCTCATTTCTGTCTTCTCAGGCACCATCAAGTCCTGACCGATGGCCAGTCACGCTAGGTCTGGTTCTACTGGTGTCGTTTCTCTCCACTGATAAGGTTGAGATTAAGAGTTTTGCAAGAGTAAGGCTTTAAAGGGCTTAACATTAATTTAATTATGTTTTTTTATATATATATACCCAACATCACACGAGTCAGAAAAAATAATCTCCTTAATTATACAATACAGACTTATTGGAAAAATGTTTTGTTATTTAGTATTCAATTAAGAAGTATATATTTTTTATAATGGCAGCCTATTAAAATGAAACAGCTATTAGTGGCTATTAGGGACATTAAAATTTTATAGATTTCCACATTGACTTTCACTTTTCACACTGATATCCATCTGTTTAATGTGGCTTATATTCAGCTCCTTTAAACCAGTAGCCATTTGCCCAGAAGACATAGAAAATACAATGTTGGCAGAAACACTTTCTTTGTGATATCCAGCACATGTGGAATGTGTTCTCCAAGCTGCCTGCGGGCAGAATATGAAATAATAAATTAATGTGTTTATACTTATCTGGTATCCTTGAGTATGTCTCAAAGGGAGTTTTATCCTGACTAAGTTCAAGTAAAATACACGAAACACGAAAATTGAGCTTATAAATAAACTTACTGCACTGGATTTGCAAAATTCAGCTGTGCTTATATGTTTGCACAAATTATAGAATTATTCAGAGCTAAAATTAAATGAAAGTTTCAATGTATTGTATAAATCACTTTAATTTCCTACTTTGAAAAGTGCCTTAAACGCATCTGGCGAGCAGCTCCGCCTCAGGGCCTGCTGGACAAATTCAGCTACCCCGTCGGAAAAATGCCATGCAACAGGCCATAGTTAACGCAAAAGTTTTGCGAGGGAACGCAAAAGTTTTGCGAGGGAACGCAAAAGAAAAAAAATTCCCCATGTCCCCTGGGGGGCTCCGTAATAGTTGGCATGACTGACATAATTATCAGCCAATTAAAATTGACATACAATGACGGTCCGTCCCACAGGCCCAGCTGTGAGTAAAAAGCTTCCCCTGTGTTATCCGTCACTGTAGTGAACTTGGTATTTACAAAATGGTAGCCACTTCCGGTTCAACTTCTGTTGACCTAGTTGCAGATTTATGAAAATTGCCTTTTTCAAGACGCTCTTTACTGGATAAAAAATAATACTAATAATGTAAACCCCACACTAAACCTGGATTCACCAACACAGACCAGTAAGAACTTTGTAAGGTATTTTAAAGACTGTATCTATGAGCGCTACCAGTGGCTAACAGCTAGCACTGAGCACAACAACCTGCGAATTTTATTTACAAGTTATGGGTGAGTTACTTTTCTATTACATTCTAATACAGACTTTACTGAGCATTTTTTCGTTTAATAGTTCACATGTGCTATTTGAGCAGTTTGGTCTGACATTGAGCTTAACTGGGGTACATAGAAATGTTTTGCTAAATTGTTGGCTGTTCAATTATGTGCGCTATTGCCTGTGCTTGATACGCATTGTTGCTTTACTTGGCGTATTTTTATTTATTTGCATTTTATGGGATGCCTGTTGATAGGTGTGGTGCATAGTTTTTGCGTTGTCATGCACAGCGTGTGTCTTGTTCAGGCATGACGTCTATTGAAGACCCTGACTGAAACCCCACGGTGTGCAACGGGAATATAAGTATAAAGTAACAACATATTTTCCCCCCCCAATAAAACCATCATTAAGAGACATGGTACTGATTAAAAATTAGAATGATATAATTGATGTCTGTTGGTAGTGCTAATATTAAAAAAATAATAATTTTCACTTTTTATTCACATGCTTTAAAGCCTTTGACAGCTCAATTTTCAACACTGAGAGAGAAAATGATGAGAGGCTTAAATTCCTTTCACATCCTGCAATTACAGCCATCAAGATGATGTGGACGTTTTCCTCCCAGCTGGAGGCCTGTACTTACACAATTAGAACACTTAAAGGTTTACTGGATGATGAGCTCAGGGAATGATAGCAGCTACCACTTTAACTCTCACTAAGCCTGTTGCGGACAAAAAGAGTCCTTGAATGTGGATGTAGACAGGTTACAGTTGCCTTTCTGAAGATTGGATCTAAAAGATGCAAAGCTTTACAGGAGGGCAAGAGACTAAAGACGGCACAGCATCTGTTATCAGAGTGATAGAACTGGCAACTTAAGGCTGGGACTGGGGTTGCAAACAGGATTATTGACACAGCAGCACAATCTTTAAAGAGATGATCTCATACCTGGTGAGGTAGATTCTCTTCTCGGTCAGCTGTCCAGGACCATGCTGAGGGTGAATATCCGGCTCATTCCTCACCACCTCCACTCCTTCGCCCCCACCGCTCTGCTCACAGCTGTGCTTACTGATCATGTAGAGCTGCCCAATCTTGTACTGGAGACCGGAAACGTACCAGGAAAATGTTTATGGTGGTGAGACAGAGAAAAAGAAAATGTGTTTAGAAAACATGTTCCAAAAAGCCAATGCTAAGTTTTAAGGGAGCCTACTATGCAAAATTCACGTTTTGCATGTTCTTATACTTCAGTTTGGGTCTCAATTTCTTCTAAAAACAGCCCAACTGTTTATAAAAAAAACAATGCCAATGTTGTTTGACAATAAGTTGATGTATTTTTTGGTGTCTGGAAAATGAGCTGTTTGAAAAACTCCCGATTGCTTAATCAACAGGCAGTGCACCATTACCTAGCAACCACAGCTGAGTCCAACCCGTCACCTAGCAACCCAGGTGGATCTCCATCTGGTTTTACTGCTGTATGTGCTGTACAATGGCTGCTGGAAAAGACAAGTGTTTTGCTGTTGACTAACCATTCAGAGACCTCTTGCTGCATTCTTGTTGGTTCTCTTCTGCTTTTCACAGATACATGGTTGTATAATTGTTCATCTGTTTGAAGCTATTTTTATGTGAAAGTGCAAACACTGAGTTTACAGCAGCAGCTTAATTGGATTTAAGTATCAAGAGGCCCTAAAAGAGCTCATTCTGAAAGGAGCTCAAAATGGGCCGAACTGACCAGACTAAAATTGCATTATCTTGGAAAATTTAGTGCAAAACAATGTAATTAACACTGTTTGTACAGCTCATAGACGCATCATAACCTTTTCAAGGAAGCATAATAAGTCACTTTTAAGTTCACTACCGTGTACTCTCTTTGTTTTTGTTTCACATTGAAAGTATGCATGGGTGGGTGCTTACTTGTTTAGCTGTGTCTTTTTAGTGGGGGGAGCCAACAAAATTACTTCTGCTGCTATAAACTGTGCAGTCTTTCTTTTTCTTTTCAGTAGATTAGTTCTGATTTTATGTGTCTTTATTTACCAGTGGCTCTTTCCTAGATAAAGCTAATGACGGACCTTTTGTCCCCAATAAATATGTACCCCATATATTTCTCTCTCTCTGCAATCCTTGTCCACTGGTTCTGTGTTTAGCAGTGTCTTTTTTTGTCTGGATAGAGTAATGACACAGTTTTTCTGACCATTAACAATGTGTAGCGCTTTTTTTTTTTTCTGAAACAAACCCTCGTTTCTCTCAGAAACTTCCTTACAGGGACACCATTATATTGTGCAGTCGCATAGCACCATTTTACCATCCAGTACCATCCAAGTAATTGTGTTGCCTTCAGATCTTACTTATAAAATTGCTGTATATATCAAACACAAAATAAGTTTGACTGCCTTGAAAAAAATTGGGATTCAGTCTCTTTAAGACTGAATCAAGTGTCCACTCAGTGAATACTCAGTGTTCAGCACATCATGACAACAGTGCTTCTCATTTGACCGTTTACCATCATTCTTTGGAGCATTGGACTGAGAAGTAGTTTGTATGGCAATCTCGGCAGACTCCCAGTTCCACCAGGTGTTTGCTAATTGCTGTGAGAGCATTTAGCTTTTAGGCACCCGTGAATGGTTGCCACAGGAGATTCAAGGATTTCTCAAATATGCTTGAACGAATCAAAGCGACGCTCTAGGCATGTTTTTGATTAAGGAATAACATTGTAACGTGGTGTAGTACATTTTACATTATACTAGCCCTTTCAGATGACACTGGTTGTGAATTATGAACAGACTGACGATACTTTACAACCACAACTTTTGTCTTAATTGTATTAAGCATTAATGCCAGAGTTCAGCGTCCAATACTGAACCTTCTGCAACTGTCACTTTTCGTTCGGTTTCATTTTCTTTGATCAGCCCAAGTTGTTATGGTGCAATCTATTACTAGCATAACTTGGAAGATGGCATGGCTGTGGCTTTCTGTTGACACCACCCATCTAAGTGCTGTTTGGGATGAAGTGACACATTGTCCTTAAATAATAACACTCATTGCATGAGAACAGCAGCCTCTCCCTGCCAAACAATGTACCTTCTGGCATCACAGTTACAGCTGATTATGAGAAAGATAGAAATTTCCTTTATAGCAATTTGCACTCAGCACCACAAAACCTAAAGGGTCTCCTGTGGCAGCTTTCAGTGAAAATCCTGAGATGTTTGTTGGTGTGGTTGATGGGTTGGACCTGCTGTGGTTGTAAACAGCAGTTCTTTAGTCCCACTGTTGCAACAACAGAAGAAGATCCCCTCATTAAGATAACACCTCTGTTGTGCAGCTTTCATATTTGCTATTTTGTCTAATCTTAAAAGTCAAAAGCTACTCTGGATCTTTAACATGAAATAACAAGCCTTGCAGTACACAGCCGTCTTTGTGATTTTGGGAGGATAAGGACAAATTGACTTGGCATTTAAACAAAAGCTGAAATATGTTTTTTTTTTTTTTTTAAATCACACAGGCAAGAAGGTATTACATAAAATCACAGATAAAAGGTCTGCTATATCAAGTCAGTGACTTTGTTTTTCCTTTTAAGAAATAATAGAAAAATCATCTGCAATGAGGAAGTAGTAGCATGAAAAAAAAAACAGGCCATGATCACAGCTGCAGCGTTAGGTTTTGTTTTGACAGACACTTGATCACGGCTTCTTGGGTGCAAGCTTTCGTTTTCTTTCTTTTTTTTTTTTTTCCTTAACTGCCTATTGGTGTGTATAAATATTGCCCTGAAGTGCCCATTTCAGAATTTTTAAAATTTAATTTGGCCAGGGAGGGTGAATGTGTACAGTCCTAATGAGGAAGATGGGACTTTGTTCTCTGCTGCAGCGCCAGTTTGTACCCGCTGCTGATGAGGCACTGTGAATGGAGTATTTTCTTTTACTGCTCCTTTGGGCATGTGAAGTGATCCTCGCTGTGCTCAGCCTGATAGAATCGCTTGTGTATTTTCAGAAATCTACAGTCCCTTTTTTTGTCATTTCTTTTAGCCCAAATTACACAGTTTTGTGTTACTTCGAGTGTTAACCAGTTGCTGCGTTATTTTTGTAATTTACTGCGCATCACGGTTGAATTATTCCCTAAAATCTAATAAGCTTTAATGCCATTACAATGACGGCACTAGAGTGGTTTATTAAAAGTACTCTGCTCCTCTGTTGCCATTGTAATGCAATTCATTTTGTTGCCCTATATTGGAGGGGCACAAAAGCAGAGTTTTAATTAAAAGCAAGTAACAGCAAAAGATAGGGAAAAAGAAAGAAAGAAATGAGGAGAGCAGACATCTACATACCATCCTTCACTTCTGACATCTTGTGACACTCCTTCTTGTTCCAATTACAATGGAGTGTCAACATTCAATATTTACTCATTGGATGTTTATTTGACTTAATTAATCATAGTAATGTGTACTTTTAACACCGCAGCACTGAGTACCTCCAACACATGCTATAGATTAGGGCTGTTGTAAACGAATATTTTAGTAATCGAGTAATCTATCGATTGTTCTTACGATTAATCGAGTAATCGGATTAAAAAAAATT
>NW_006799973.1:773218-793984 GCF_000485575.1 Poecilia formosa
TCTTGTTCCAATTACAATGGAGTGTCAACATTCAATATTTACTCATTGGATGTTTATTTGACTTAATTAATCATAGTAATGTGTACTTTTAACACCGCAGCACTGAGTACCTCCTACACATGCTATAGATCTTCTCACCTTATTAAAGACTTTTCTGTCCTTAAATCACTGTTGCCATGTGTCACATGTTGACAGTTTTTTTTGGCATGTTTCCTCCTACTGTTGTTTTTTTTTTTAAGACCAGTCTTAAAGCAATGCAACCATCACGAATTCTGGAAAGGTGTAAATATAGCCTCTCACAACAGGATGGAAACTCTGCTCATTGTGTCAGTGTGACTGCAAGTGAACGGAATAAAATATACTTCAGTTTCCTTATGATTAAATCTCTCATGCGCATGTGCTCGGCTACAATTTCCAGTTCTAAACAAATGGAAACCAACTTGCCTTGGCACTCCCTTCATCCTTTAAGATAAAAATACAAGATTGTTTTTAATGGCCTGCTTTTAAACCGCAAAACAAAAAAGATTTGATAAAAGCTTTTTTTGGAAATAAATCAATAATTATTGTGATTGAAAAGTGGGTTCTATACAGTGATTTGCACTGATAACTTTGCTGCCACAGAAACGCTGTATATAGGAAAGATTTATTTTTGTCGTACAATTTAATTGATAATAGATTACATTAATATGATTAGTTAAGGTAAAAGCAGAGTAGTTTAATCATTTGGCTTAATGAGGGTTAGTTCATAGTCTGCTGCCAGTTTCCCATCTTGTCTTATGTGCAAGCATTTTAAAAAGTCCTTGTTGTATGAACTAAGCTACAGGAAATAAGCCAAATTTGGTGAAGCGTTAAGTCTTGTCATGTTGTTGATGCACTCTTGTTGTGAATAGCGTTTTAGGATCAAGGTTGTGGAATTGACATCATTCTGCTGCATATAAATGGGGAACGTTACAGTTGTCATGACATCACCGCCTTTTATTTATATTTTTGGGTTTTCATATTTATGAATCTCATTATTTTCTGAGAATTACTTTTCTTACATTATTTGAGAACCCTCAAGGGACCAGGCAGACTATTTACACGATTTAGCATAAAGTCGGTCATGCTATCAGTTTCACTTTCAGTTTCAAACATCTACGATTTCTTTTCGGTTTTGTAACAGTGAAGTATTCTTGTTGTTAGCAATAAATCTCGCAGCAGTCGAATGGACTTGAGGTAATAATTACAGCTTGGAAGATGAAGAAGTAACATCTACATCCATCTAATCCACCCTTGGCTTAACAGACAGAAATCACCATCTGACAACTTCTGTTTTCCTCACGGTGCATTCAGATTTAAAGGAAAATTTCTCTCGAGGCCTTTTGACAAGAATTTAAATTGGTAAAGTTGTAAGTTTTACAGCATTTATATTCATGCATATAAACTAAAACAATCAACTCCGCAAGATTGTGGATCATTAACTGTTTTATAACTCGAAAGTTGCAAACAGCTGCTGCTGTGTCTGACTGAAAATGGAAATTTATTTTATGCTTGCTGCAATTACACAAGTAATAAAGTTAAGCTAAATCTATTCCCAAAATGGAAATCTGCTTTGTAGGAAGTGTGACTTAAACATTCAATCAGTATCTTTACACAAAGAGCAACATAGAAAATAGCATTGAAAAACTTCAGTGGTGTTTTCAGAAAAAACAGCTAAAAATAAAACTTGTTTCTTCTTCAGATGCAAGCTAGTGTAAGCACTACAGTAGCACCATATGTTGCTGAAGTAACAATTTAAAGTTTCCATCAGCTCTGTCCTCAAAAGTTGAACGGTTTACAGTTCATTTATTGATTTAAAAAAAAAAAAAATTCTTGTATATAGCAGTCACTCAGGTAGTGGTGAATTTACTCAGATTGTTTCAGTTTTTGTGTTGTTGAAAAGGTTGCTCCCTTTAATAATTGCAGTTGCTCCGGTGAGTCACGCTGCTAACCTAGGATGTTAAACCTAAAAACCCCAGAGGCAGTGACAGTCTCCTGTTGACATAACCATTTGCTGTAACTAGCACCAACTCTGCCCTCCAGAGATGTTGTTGTCTTGTGACATTTTCATCAATTATACTCAAGTTGAAATGCAAATATTTAGCTCGCTGACGTACAGTGTTTGACATATAAAGACAGCTTTGCTTTAATGAAGTGTACAGAGATCTTTTAAACCATGTTACAATGCTAAGAGATGTCTACATAGAATGAATAAAGAAAATTTAATGTGATTTGAAGAACATCTCCCTGGTAAAATATTATTCCAAATTTCATTAATGTCTGGTGTTAGTAAACCCAGTATGGCCTTTATCAGGTGCGCTTGTGGAGTTGCTTGCTAATGCAAATAGCAAACATATCAGTCACATGACTTCAACTCAGTGCTTTTAAAAATCTAGACATGGTGAAAACAACTTCATCTGATGACTACTTCTACAGAAGGATGCACTGTGACAAAACAGGAACAATGAGTTTACTCTCCTCAAAAGACCTCCACCGTCATCTGATCTTAACCTAGTCAAGCTCTTTTGGAATGAGAGATGGGTATCATGGAAGTTCAACTATCAGATCTACATCAACTTTTGACATGTTTTGGTTCACGTTTAATGTTTCCGATGAAGAATTCTGGCTGCTCTGAAGGCAGAAGTGGATTCTGCTACCAAGGTGTACCCCGTAAAGCAGCCAGTAAGTGGATTAGTATCTTCCTCAACCAAAAGAATGCAAAGATTGAACCATCAGCCTTACCAACTCACTCTACCAACTGAGCGTCCGTTACCTGTAAGCTTTTCCACAAGCAAAACGTAGCTCTTAGCATTCCACGGCACAGAAGCAGAGTATTGTGTAACAGAAGAGGTAACGGATATCCAGATGTGCATAATCCACCTATTTTAATGCAGCATGTTGGTTTAAATTTTGTAAATGGCATGAAACGAAGTAGCATTTCTTTTATTTGATACATCCTCAGGCAAAGCTGCATTTAAACTTGCATTACATTCAGCCAAAAGAGGATTTGCTGCAAGCTCAAGTTTACGTGTGTCCTGCACTGATACCGTAAATCCCATTCTGGACTGTTATTTGTCACTGTCATTGTTGTGGTAACAGATAGAGGTGAGGGATGGGGGTAGGTGGGGAGGGGACGTGGAGGTGCGTACAGGAGAGGATGAGGACATTTCTTTTGAAGGACACTTGAGGGAATAACTCTCTCACTCTCCTCCCTACAACAGGATCTCTGTGTGAATAAAACTGCAGGCCAGGTAGCTTTGTCTGAGCTAAGGTCTTGGTCAGCTGTAACCAGTTTGACTAGTTTCTGTATTTGCTCTGAATGCTACACAACTCCCTCATTTGTAAAGTATACACACACACACACACACAGGGGGTGGAGTGGGGGGGCGGAACAGTAGTAAAACAATAGAAGCCTGACTTTGTGGGGATGCCGCCCAAGTGCATTGACTCGGTCAACCAAGGATGCTTCAAGATCCAGTGTGCCAAAACACCCTCGGAAAACACTTCCCATCATCACATTAACACTTTTCTAGATTGTAAGTTGATTATATATGATCACATTGCAAATTAACCTTCTCTTTAGTTCGCTGGTTTACAGTAATGGGAGGGTAGTGGTTCGTTTGTGTGTGTGTTGCATGAGCGTGGGAAAGACAAACACTTACCTCCTCCACCGTCAGTGGCATGCATATGCGATACTCTTTCATCAACATGGTGCTGCTGCAGGGAACACTGTCTTTTGGAGGTGAACGGAGACACTGTGCTTTGGTTTGTTTATCTGTGTTGTCTCGCTTGCATAGTAGACTTGCTCAGGCACGCAGCACATGGACCACAGTGACCTCTTTACAGCCGCTCTCCTTCCCCCCTTTGTTTTGCTGATGTCAGGAGTCCGTGGAGTTGAGTCCACCTCTTTGTCAATGAACGTCTACTGTTTTCTTACTTTTTTCCGCTCCTCTGAGGCTCGTCTTTGCTTTTGGTTTCTCTTCCTCAATTAATCTCGACTCGACTTCTTAACTGCTGTTAGTACTCTCTCCTTGGCTGCTTCTTGTCTCCGTTTTCTGTTCTCTCTGATTGCTGTTTTCTCCCTGCCTTTCTGGTGCTGCGGTAAGAGCAAAGTGGTAATTAGCTAAGGTAAAAAAAAAGACCTGCAGTTAACCAACCTTTCCCCTCCTGGCTCTGTCTGAGCTTTGTTTAATTCCTCTGCATGTGTAACCTTCCTGTCTCTGCGGTGCTCCTCCTCTCTAAACCGGCCTCCTCTGCTTTCAGTCCCTCTCACAAATTCCTCTGCCGGTTTTCCTTATCTGTTTTTTTCCCTCTCCGTCTGAGAGTATCCTCTCCCCGCCCACTGTATTTTCATTCCTTTCCACCTGTGTCACCTCCCTCCATGATCTTTATCTGCTCTTTTGTTTCTGTCACTCAGATGGCTGTCAACAATAATTGTGTTCCTATAACCGACAACTTGAAGTTGTGACGATTTTTTATTTTTTTATTTTTTTACGCATACTTCTCCGACATCTACGTCCAGAGGCACTTTTGGCATAGATATTTTTTTGTAAGGGCATGCTAATGCATGAACTGCTTTTTGGAGTTATATCACCAACACTCACCAAAATGAGTTGTGAAAGCACACAGATCTTTACTTCAGCAAAATCCTTTCAAAAGAGAAGTGCAGTCAATAAAACATTGAGAACTTCCAGTAAAGTTAACCACAAACACACACCAGCTGTTGGCTACTTACAGTTGAAGTTATGCAATGTGAACAGTAAAAAAAAGATGTACATTTTTATCTCCATCGGATGTCAAATCAGACTCATTTAGAATTAACAATGCTATTTATATTGCCTAAATGCTAAAACATTTCATAAAGATTTTTTAAATTTTATTTTTAGTAATTTTCTTCCATCTTCTTATTATTTGAAATGATGTGATGTGTTACACATTTTAGATATGTTTCCTTAAGGCTGCTGCAACTTTTTAAATAAATATTTTTTAATATATTTATTGAAAATGTCACTATGTGATGACAGTATGATAGGAGTCAGATAACTTGTTAAAAAAAAAAAAAGAATTGAGTTCCTATTTGTTGTTCCAGGTCTATTTAGAAACAACCAATCAGAGCCAGGAGGAGCTAAGACCCTCCCCCTGACTCTGATTGGTTGTTTCTGACTGGGAGCAGTGCATTTCTTCAAATTGCAGTAGTAGCACTGGGAGAAGGTGGAGGAGCTCAATATTTTCAGATTGTCTGACTCAAACATATTTTTTTTATGAAAGTGAAATTTTAAATGAATGTTTTAGTTATTTTCTGCAAATATATTTTCTTTTTTTTGCTTCTTTTAGTAGAACTATGTGTACTGTGTTCTGTCCTCTGAACTGCTTAGTGAAGTGATTTGGTTTTTCGTGCTTACTTATCTTAGGACAAAGGATGAAATTTAGCTTTTGAGCTAATTCTTTCATATTTACACTGCCATGAATTGAACTAATGTTGATTAATGTGTGCTGTCCTAATCAAATAAATTAAAGTCCTCAGAATAACTTGCTGGAATTTTGCACAGTTCACCCTGACTGAACTGGTGCAACTGAATCAGGTTGTTTTCTAGCTCAGACACACTTTTCAAATTGTTTAAGGGACTGTGGAGAGAGCTTTGTGTGTCTATTTAAAAATATTAGCTACTATGTAGCTAGTTTGGGAATATTTGTGCCCAAGCTTTAACTTTCTGGTTGATGTCTTGAGATATTGTTTCAATAAGTTCCTTGTAATGTTCTTTCCTAAATGTCCCATCTAGTTTGTGAAGTGCACCAATCCCTTCTTCAGCAAACGTAGCTCTTTCCATCCTGAATGGTATGACGTCTAGACATTCCTACTCTGTTTATTGTTCCTTGGAATAATGTGGCATCTTAAAGCATGAACACATACCAGCTCGGTATGAATCAGACTTGTCCTTGTTGTGAATTAATCAGAAGCTTACAAAGCAATGACATATTTATCTGAGCTTTCCAAAATTCCTTAAAATCTTAGTGGAGATAAATCAAATCTTTTAAATAATATAAAAAAATTTTTTTTTAGAAATTCTCAGCCACGGTTCTGACATTTAGCATGTATAAGAAACCTTGGCCAGGTTAACTACTATGAGCTAAAAGAAGTCAGTAATTATGATACCAAAAAATATTCACGTGAAGAAACAGATGATTTTCATCTTGTGCAGGCGGAAACATTCAGACCGCTGGAGAAAAGGACCTGTGATCTTTTTGTCTCTGTCTCTAAAGGAACAGCCCTTGATTTTAGAAATCTCAGTGTTAAGGTATGTATCTGAATGCTGATAGCTGATTCTGAAATGCTGTGCTAAAATGCTTCAAAGACAGTTAAGATATTAAGTTTTTAGCCTTTGTTTAAAAAAAACAAAGGTTTCAGGGATTCCAAGAAAACCTTCAGTTTTCCTTGGAATCTTCAGGGAAACTTGTAAGTAATATTCCCACACTTTGGAAATTGTGACATGTAATTAAATTATAACCTTCAACCAGTCATGCAGTGACAATTTCTTTTCTATGTACTTATTCTAATAACATAGAAAAGTCCCAAGGATTCCTGCTGTACTACAGTTTTGTAATGTATCAGCTTGGAAACGTTTGTATATTTTCTGGTGTCACAGTGGAATAAAAAGTTTGAGAAGCACTGCCCTACATCATTGTTGCCCAAACTGGCGGCGGCCTCCTCAAACGGACCCCCTTCCCCCCTCCTCCTCTTCTTCTCAGCGCGCTTCAGTTCACTCTGAGTGTATGAATGGCCGTCACACAGAGTGGGCCACTGGATTAAACATTACCTGAGCCAAGAGAGCTGCCATGAAGCAAAGCCCCTGACTCGCTCACATTGTATTCCCTCCTGACCTTCAGCTGGGTTTAATTGAATCCACTCTCAGTCAATGAGTAGTGGAATCGAAGCAGTCCTAATATCTGACTCGTGTCTGTCCTTGAGTCATGGGGTGCTCAGCTGCTGCCCGCCGCATATTGTTACTTCCCCATCAAATAGGAGAAGCAGATGTTTTGATTTCTCCGATTCAGGCTGGTGTCCCAATACCAACAGGCGGGCCTGGATTCCTCCTTTCTGGCGGATTTCGTTGGCTGTGTCTAGAGATGGAGCTGAAGGAGCTCCACGTGTCTTTCCTATCATCAGCTCCTTACTGAAAGAGCGGTGAAAATAAATTCCTGGTGGGGTTTGCTGCTATCTTATCAGATCAGTGTTTGGAGAAGGGAAGCCACTTCAGAGAGCTGAGGTGTGCTTTGCTCGTCTCAGCCTGAATTTTTCCCCAGACTCGCATTGACTCTGATGGCACACGCGGCATCACAGTTTAAAGACTGATTGGCTGAGACTCAGATGCACATTCAGCAACGAATCCGAGATTTGTTTGATGATTTAACTGTGGTTAAAGAGCGATCTGGGGGCAAAATGGCAAGACTCTCAGATGACTTATTGGGCTAAACGTAAAATTGATTTCCTAATTGATTTCTTTGAGAGATTGAACAGATGTGTATGGGAGTATGAGGTTTATCTGCCTGCCTAGTTGAAAAGTCAGTGTGAACTATTTACAAAGGATGCAAAGCTCTAGAAGTGACTTGACAAGTATCGCTTGGCATCACATGCAGCGTATGTTATTTACATGTGATTTGTATCCGGATACATAACACTGCAAACACTGAATCAGTCTACTCTGTGAGAAGACAAATGCAAATAAGTCGCACCGAGATACAAAACATGTAAATGTCTGCCGCGGGGCAGCACAAAGCCAAAGAATAACAAAATAAACATAGAAAAATAGGGAACTTTTCTATAGTATGTTTTGGTCCTACCTCTAAGAGGTACACTAAAAGCATACAAAGCTGCGCACAATCACTGCGAATACTGTCAGGGCTCTGCATCTAATATGAAAGAAAGCAACATCACAAAGGGCTGCCTTTAGTTTCTTTTTCTTTACGCTAGGGAGGACTTTGTACTTCAAGACTTTTCTGAGCGGTTTACAGTTTAACTGTGCAAAAGTGCTATGATGCAACATTTTTAAAATGTCCCTTAAAATAGGAATATTGTCTAAGATGTTGAAACTAGATATCAACGTGAAAAAAAAAAAGAAGTTAGTTGGCTGCCTTGTTGGTTTACTGACTAACTTCATACATCTTGTACTTGCTGAACTCAAGAAGTGGTTCACTGCAAAATGGCTCCTTTTGTACACAGACTCTCAGCTGACATCTTTCCATCGGTACAACACATTGTAGCAATACTCAATTCCTCCCCCCCCCTTTTATTTAATTGGGATTTCATGCAATAGACCAAAGCAGGATTAGTGTGAATTGGGAAAAAAAATATATCTACCTGTTTACAGATAATTCTGAAAAGCATGCTGCTGTCATGTTTGGTTTGCAGATGACCCAGGCACAGATGTCTTTGTTGAGGTGAATATTTGAAAAGGTGACAACCAAAGACAAACTTATTTATAGAGAAGACATGTGATGGCCAGAGCATAAAAAAATCCAACACACAGAACTGAAGTAGGCAACAGAACGATCCAACAGGGAATGACTGAAGGTGAGTGGCTTAAATAGTGGGGAGCTTGATTACTGAACAAAGAAAAAGTGGATGATTGAACCGAGTGCAGCTGGAGGAGAGACCAGGCAGACAGACTGAGTGGAGGGAGACGCAGGAGAAGAGCAAGGAAGAGAATGATAATGATAATAATAATAATAATAATAATAATAATAAAAAAACTAAACTAAATACAAAAGCATGATTAACCAAAGTGAGATCTAACCACAAGTAAATGAATAATGGTTACAGGAGATTGATTTAAAATAAAGGAGGGATGGTAGAAACAGAAAACTAATAATTAAGTTGGGGCCATATAAACAAATCAAAATGCAAATAGTGGGAACACCAAACAACCCAGGACCCTGACAGCTGCAGGCTTGTATTCAGAGCTACAATGAAATGGTTTTCATCAATGCAAATTTATATATTAGAATTGCCCAATCAAAGACCGAAATCCAATTGAAAAATTTGCGTTAAGATCTGAAAATTGACGTAACAGAGTCTCTTTGTCAATTCCGACTGAGATTAAGCTACTGAAGAAGGAAAATTGGCACAAAGGTGGACGTAATTGTGCAAAAGTGTGGTGAAAGGTTATTTTAGAAAGTAAACACTTGGGAGTGAAACTGCTTACATGCAACATTAGATGTTATTTTTAAGATTTTATTTGTGAAACTTTTGAAAACAATTAGATGAATTTTCAGTAAATATGTTTATATCACTTTTGTCAGTTTCAAGTTATTTCAGTAACCACTGTGGTCCACAAAGCAAAAATGCCCCTCCCTTCCACATCCCCTAAGTAACAAAATGTATACCTCTAAATCTAGAGCAATATAAATAGATTTGCACAGTGGTGAGGCACTGTGCAAATCTGTTTGTGCACATCTGTTTATGCAAATGTCCAGGAAATGTCAGTTGGTTTGTGTTTTTAATACCTTAACCCTAACAACTTTTCAGCCACATTTGGACATTAATAGATATTTATAGATATATCTGTTATAGATTGCAGACTTCTCAGCCTTGCATCTTTAAACCTGAACTATTACATGTTTAGAGAGAGGGTAAAATTGCCTTCCGCATGTATTTTCAAAAAAATACTCTTCAAAACCCATTTAGCCTTTAATTATAATTACATTTATCGGAGTAAATTTCAGCACAGCCTGGTCTGCTTAAGGTAAGTAGATTTTATTTTACGTTCAGCCTGTGTTTCAGTCAGGGATCGACAAAGATTCTTGGCTTAGTTATGAAAAAAATTCTAATAACAGCCAGAAAAAAATACATTTTGGATCTCTTCAACATAACCACAGCAGTGGTGGTGTTGTCGCTTCTGACTGGACTTGTCAGCCTGCTAACCAAGTCCATGGAGGAGAAGCTTGTTTATTCCTGTGGCCCTGACATATAATAACACTTTAGATGCCTTCACCACATAATGGGGTCTTGAGAAGTCATGCTGCTTATATTATGTTTTCCCATGTTTTCTAGACTGACAGTTCAAGCATGAAGAGGTGATGGAGTTCAGCAACATTTCTTCTTGGTGGGGATACTCACTCACTCTCCCATGAGCACTCCTTGGAAACTTCAGAAATAATAAGCTACATTTAGACCAGAAAAAAAAAAAAAGAGAAAAAAACGTCCTTTGAAACCTTTTGAATAAAAACACACTGTTTCTTGTGAAAACTGCTACGAATCAGGACAGTTGTAGTTCTTAATTCGGCTCCTGCTTCAAGGTACTTTATATGCACAAGCATGACTAGTGACCTTGTGTACAATGATAATCAGTACATGAGTGTACACAGATTGGTCAAAAAAAGGACGGCAGCCCCTTGGAACCGCCATTAAAAAGGGTAATGAACTGAAACTAAGATCCAGGCTCTGCTGAACCTTATGAAATGAAGCAAACACAACTCAAATGTGACTTTATGCCACTCGCTTGCAAGCTGTTACATCACTCCAGAGTTCTTCTTGGTGGTGCAAATGCAAGAACAAAAAGGCCTTAATCTTATTTAGTTCTTGGGAAAGTTCCCCAATGATTTGTCACCATTAATTAGTCTCCAGAACTGCTTTGCTTGCAGGTGTTTGTGTTTAATCTTTTAAGAGTATAACGGTATCTAAACATGCCTTCACTCTCCTTAGTATCACTCTTCATTTGTTTTAGTCAAACATCCCTGTTTTTATTTCCATACTAGTGAAAAAAAAATCAAAAAAGGAGCAAATTCCTTACTTTTGACATGAGTCTTTTTTCCTATAGGTAAAATTTATCTGAGTACATGGTGAAGCACTTTGAAGCTATTCCTGCAGGTCAGAGCTGCTCATCCTCATTTCCCATCCTGCAGGATGAAGGAGCAGGTGCTGATTAAACTGGAGGGGACTTCATGGAGGTCCTTATGCTGTTCACATCCTCACGTCGTTCAATGAAAAATGAATGGATGCTCTCTTAAAAACTGGTGAGGTGTTCTTTGACCTCCGTGTCCCTAGCTCTTACTGTGTGTGCGCATGACTGAGTGTGGCTGTATTTCAATGCAGTGACATTGAGGAGCAGTATGGAGCTGTATAAAGCAGAAAAAAAGGAAGAAGCAGATCATTAACTGGTGGGCTTTCTGCCGCTGCTGCATTACCAGCTCTTCAATCTCAAGGTAGGGTCTCAAGCCAAGGATAAAAGTTCACTCGCAGGCTGATGACAATAAATGTCAGTGTCTCCAAAAAGCTTGCTGTAGGTCATGTTATGTGAGGAGCTTCGAGATGGATTATATATGAAGGAGTGAAGAGGCATAAATTTCAAATCAGACTCAGCATGTGAAGTATTAGGCGCTGTTATAAACAAAGTTAAATTTTGTCATGGTATGTTTTCTGATTTAGAAAACATACATTGAACTGTACATATCTGGTTCTAGATTATAGAGCAGGAGTCTGAGATTAACCTCGAGAAGGTTCAGTGCAAAGGCCTGCACTACTTCCTAGCATACAAACACTCCCAAACTTACCTTATATGGAGATATGGAATGAGATTGGGAACTGTGGGAAATTAGATATACTGGAGATATGATTAGACTGTGGAACAGGTTTATCAAAGTGGCATAGACAAATAGATAATTGGATAGATTAACACAACACATTTTCTGCTGAGACTTGTCCAACCGATATACTTGGGCTAGACAGAGTGAGAGGATTTTTGAGGTGGCTGATTTTCAGTTCATTTACAGAAATAAGTTTAGAGCTAACATTGAACAAATTAAATGGCTCTGTTTTGAAGTTTATAAATGTAAATGGGCTAATGACATTTTACATGAGCCAGAATTACAAACCTGTTGCTTGTGGTCCAGATCTTTATGTGACATGGAGCTGAACTAAAAACTAGAGGTCAGTGTTTGCACATCTTAGATCTGGTACTTTGCCTCCAGCATTAGGAACTGGACGATTTCACTCAGTCCAAGAGGAAGAGCAAAAATTTTAATGAAAATTGAAAATTAAATGTGCTTTTTGTTTTATTGTCATTTGTATGCAATTCTCAGAAATTCATTGTTTGGTAAAGCCCTTGATGTTAACCCACATTTTCTTTTTTGATGGCTGATGAATATAAATTACAGCATTTATTTAAGTACCATGTGTTTCTGTTAGCTCAGTATGTTTCAAAAGCTTGGCATCTTCAAAAGAGGACACTTTATGTTTAAGTCTCTGTCATTATATTTGAATATGTTTGTATGTCTCCAAAAGCCAATGAGGGCAGGGAATCTTACATGGTGTGTGGCACAAAAGAAACAAACTATTACTCCTCAATTTGTGGGCTAAGGTCAGCTGCCGGTGCCTGGTAGCTGATCATGGCCAGTATCATCAGTTTGTGCTGTTGTAATTTATAATTTTAAGATGGAAAAAATATTTCCAGAGGTCACGGTCTAAAATCTTTGTAGCACAGTTGATGGGCACCAAATTAGTTTCATTTTGTAAATGTGGAGTAACTGGTTGACCTTTGCCCTCTGGAAACATTTATCAGTATCTTTAAAATGATAGTGGCACAAACAATGATTTTTGCTGCACAAACATTTAAAGAAGGCAGTGTGGGGCAACTTCACTCAGGGCAATAAAGCTAATGCTGCTTCTGCTCTTCTATGCCTATGGATTTACTGATAACCTCTCTCCTGCGAGGGACGGACACGTCGTGGTTGCAGCGACTAAGACGAGGGCAGATAGTGGATACACTGAAGTTTTTTTTATTTTTTTTTATCTCACAGCGGGTTAAGAGGTAAAGCTTTGCAGTGAGATTTAAAATGATGAACTCAGCATTCTTGGAGGATAAGGTGTGACTGCTTTTTGAGCTCAGTGTTGTACAGTCATCAAGAGTAGTAAGTACCAGAATCTCTCTGAGCACGTCCAGATCTCCTGGCTTTCTGTCTTCTCCTCGCTATCTACGACAAACCCGCTGGACGCCTCTGATCTCTGTTTTGGTCCAATCATCAAAAACCTGAAGTATTTGGGTCAGACTGTAGCCTTGCAAAAAAAAAAAAAAAAGATAAGAGGAGAAAAAAATAACAGTGACAGACAGTACACATGCCATCTTTATCCCTTGTTCTGAAAATGCATTAGAGCACAAACTGTAGCCATATGCCAGTGCAGCAGACAGAATGCAGGCTAGCTATTGAGCCAACATCTTTTTATGAGTTTTATTTCATATGATTAGTTTATAAAACTCGCTACATTCTGCCAAGATGTAAGCCTAGTTTTAATCTCCTTGGAGCTGAGCATCGCGCTGCCGCTAAGACATCGATTGTACCAACTTCTTAATTGATACCACTGGTGGACCTCCTGCCAGGGGGGAATGTGGCTTCTTGTAATGTGTGTGTGTGTGTGTGTGCGCGTTTGTTTGTAATACCTTGTGGGGACGATTTTCCTGACATATACTACATTGTGGGGACCAATTGCTCCTTGTGGGCACCGGAGCCTGGTCCCCACGAGGGGAAACCCTGTCTTTGGGTCAGGGGTCAGAGTTAGGGCTAAGGTATGAATTGAGTTTTGGTTAGGGTTAGGGTTAGGTATGTGATGGTTAGGGTTAGGAAAAGGGTAAAGGTAAGGTTTAGGCTGTAGAAATGAATGGATGTCAATGGAAAGTCCCCACAAAGATAGCAACACAAACGTGTGTTTGTGCGTGCTTTCTGCCGTGTTAAAGACTTGCAGTGAATTCCCTGGTGACCTGGATGAAAACAGCACGTTCGCTTATCTCCATCGAATCCCAATCTTGAAAATACATATGCACTGCAGTCAGGGGGCTTATCCAACGTCGTTAGGGGGCTCCAGACAGTGTTCCAGGACACGCCAATCAACACGGCACCCTGACATGATAACTTGGCATGAGAGACGTTGCAACTGCCATCATTAATTCCTCCAAACTCATGCACACGCATACTGCACCCATATGGACATATGTCAGGCTTCTTCCTCCTGTAATCAAGTCCTGAGGCTCCAATTATAAAAAAGAATTATTCATTTGGAGATTTTCACCATATTCATTATCTCACTGAATTCCATACACCAGATCCACTGCTAAAACTACGTTCTTTGATGAATAATGGGTGTTGTTTGAAACGGTTCACTGTTCCTAAATGTCATCATTAATCTGGACAAGTAGAAATGTTGCCAGCTCATTTCTAAAGTGGAGAGTGTAATTGTGTTTCGTCTCTTAAGAGCTTGTGTATGAGAAAAAGATCCAAATCTCTGTTATAGCTTGCCTTATTCCTTTGTGTATCAGAGGGGTGTATAAAATGCAAAGGGGGGAGAGGAACGGGTTTTTATGAGCACTGGAGGCAGCCGAAAAACGAGCGTGTATATAAAGGCGCTCAGAGCTGGGATGATCAGAGGGTGTGAGCCCAACATATTCATCAGGACTCTCTCCACGGGGATGAGGCCTGAGCACCACGGAGACGAATAAAAATTCTGTGGGCCGAACAGAAATGAAATAATTTATTCCTGGAATGGAGTGGAGGGGCGCTGGAGACAGTGCAGGGAAGGGCAAGGGAATGGATCAAGGTTGCGTTCAGTGTGGCCCTGCACTTTTTCATATTCCACGCCACACGCTGGGAGGAAATTCAATTGCCGCTCTCCCTTCCCTTCCCTTTTTTTTTTTTTTTTTTTCTCGCGAAGGAAGTGAGAAAAAAAGGGGAAAAAAGATGTAGTCAGTCCCTAAATTCAAAGTGAATGCAAGGGGGAGGAATTTACAGTTCAAAGAAGATAAATATATCTTTTTAAAGATCAGTTGGTTCTCTGAGGCGCTTCCTTTAGGACTTGAGGAACCAACAAGTAACAGTAATAAACCTCTAAGACATTTTAATTCTATAAAAATTAAAAATGCACAATGAAACAACATGGTGTTTCCTTTTTCAGTTTGATATTGATGAAGGATATTGATTCTTCAGATGCTGGGACATCAAACAGCACCTGTAAGGAAGCAGCAGCCGTCTCATCTCTTGACAGCGAAGCAGCAGGGAGACCGGCCTAAGGTAGACAGTGCAACACTTTGGTCAGCATAAATGTCCGTCTCCCAGCCTGAATTCAGTCTTCATGCTAACCAACAGTGGCTGGTTTGGTTGCTGTTGTCCCACTTCTCCTGATTATTTCTAACTTTATTTAAGACTTTTATCTATCATATTAACCAGATCTTGTTTATTTTGAACTAAAATCAGTGAATTATGCTTCAACTTGCATGTTGATAATATTATCACCACGCTTTTTAAAATCCGGCCTTTGCTTATTTTCATCTGTTTAATTCTCTCTTGTTCTGTTTGCAAAAAAAACTAAACAAAAAAAAACAACAACTTTTAACAAGTTACTTTTATGCAGCCAATTTGGGAAAAAAAAAACATATTCTCATTCACATTTTTGAATTTTACTTGAAAAGAGGATGAACTCAGTGTGTTTATTAAGGCTGTTTTTAATTGCAGCCATCTGCGGGGTTCCTCTGATAAAATCCTGGTTCATTTTTAACATAATGACATGGACATAAACTTCGCTAAAGTAACTGAACTGCAGACATGCATTAAACGTTATTGCTGGAAAGAAACAGAGGAGGAAGTTGATATATTTCAAAATAAACTAATCTAGAAATTGAAGTTAAAATGAAAATTTTGACAGATAATGTGGCTCACGAGCCGCACATTAGCCACTCCTGCTAATGTCCCCCCCAGATTACCAAGGCTTCCAATGTAGTCGCCAAGCTCTTAGCTGTAAGGATATTAGAAATCTTTTCTGCAAAAAATAATTAAAAATTTCTTTACTTTCATTCACTTTTTAAGAAAACAGTATCGGGAAGAGCTGCACTCAGCTAAAGTTGACACAAGAACACCCAGTACTGTTAAGTCCACAGGGTTAACACCTCTCACAAATGCATTCAAATGAACATGCATAGCCCTGACATTTAGTTTGTTCTTTGTTTCCTTCCTTAAAGTCAGCTCTTTGATGTGTCCAGCCTCCCTCTTCCAGCTCACCACATTTCATACCTTCCCACTTGGCCGGCCAGGCCGCTGCCTCAGATGTTGACCTTGTATGGCTAAAAGGATTCCTCAAATTACTCCTTTATTCTACTTGTGCTCACTGTCTTTTTCTATGTTGCATTGGAGGTGGGGGGCCGTTATTGCAGTTGCATACTTGCTCCACTAAAGAAAGACCACATAGGGGAGCGGACCGTCCAATCATATGGGAGCATATTGTCAGAAAAGACAGGATGTCTTTATTTAACAGGATGTCCAGTTGGCGGAAGATAAGGTCCGTATTTTTTTTTGTATAATACTTTTACAATGTTATAGAAAAGCAGCATATTTGCACAGGTAATATTACCGACTCCCCCTAGTGGCCTGAAACACTTTGATTCTGTAGAGCAAGTTTGCAGCATTTCATCCTTGCTGCTGTTTCTGCTATTTGCAACATTTTCCCATTTGCTTCTATTTTCTGTGATTGTAGCATTGTTTTTTTTTTGTGTGTTTTTTTTTGTGTTTTGGAGTTCGCAAACTCCAAAACAATCATTTGTTGCGCTTTGCACCTGTTTGCTGCATGCTTGTAGCTGGAGGAAGATTGGCAATAATGAGAGAAAAATTAGTGATGTTTCTCTATCAAATGAAAGAGAAGTGAACTCACTTCACCTGTCAAATCTTTGGCGCAAAAAGAAAAATCAAAACTGGAATACAGATATGTTTGAGTTAAGAAAATGTCTAAGGAGAGGCTGTATTAATGCACCCAAAAGATGGAATAATCTGATGGCTCCGAGTTTGTCAGTGCACAGACTTAATAATCTCAGAGAGATTACTGACAAGTTCTTAGAAAGAAATCACAAATGGGAAAACTGCATTTACTGTTGAATATTTATGAGGAACTCCACTGCCTCAGATTGATTTGGTGTCAAAGAAACCTCCTTTCTTAGATCAAGATGAAACATTTTGGATTACCAGTAGTAAAACTCTGTTACGCTCGGGTACAACAAAGTATTTTAGTTGCAAACTCTGGAACCTTATGGGGGCAAACCAAAGCCTTTGCGTGTGCAGATGCAGTTACTGCAGGTGCTTGATTGGTTATGTTAGAATTGGTGAATATTTCTTGTTTAAACAGTGTTGTATGATACGGAGTCCTCTTTACCTCAGTGGCAAAAGCAGCCATTGTTTTTCTTCTAATCATTTGGAGAGAGTTTGATTTTAACAACTGGCTCCCCTCCATTGATTTGATTGGTTGAAGCCAGGCTGTGACAGACGACCAACAGATGGCTCATCCAATCATTTGCCAAGCATTTTCAGAAAAAGTCTGCCCTTTTAAAACACTTTCTGTTCAATCCTTTCCAGATGGCTCTTTCTAACAAACCACTTGACACATAAGGTAACGTGGGACCTTCACACTTCTTCACCAACACCCCCCTTTGTGTTTTTATTGTGAACAACACATGCCAAGAAAGCCATCAAGCTTTTACTACGCTGCAGAAGAAAAAGCAGGTTCTCAGATAACTGTTGAACATGTAACTGAGTAGAAACTCCCTGAAGGCGTTGTTTATCAAAATGCATGCCAGATGGAGGAAGGCGTCAGTCACACTGAGTGAAAACAACAGAATGTAAATTGTAAAAAAACCAAAAACAAAAACAAAACAAAACAAAAAAAGTCTTACTTAACATTGTTTTCACCAGATTTCAATGCTGCAGTGATGAAAGCCAACTTCAGTTTCAGATTTACTGTGAATCTGACACCACCCCTCTGAGAGTCTCACAGACCTTCAGTCTCAAAGTCTGCATGTTTTTGCTCACATTCAAAAAACATAATAAAAATGCTAACACTTTAACTATTTTATTCAATTGTTAAGTTTATAGACTGCTTTGAGGTTTCAAACTGTCAAAACTGCACTTTTACATAGTAAGTAATTACCACCTGAGGTACTGCGAGTGTGACAAACAATTTCTCCTAAACCTGTTTCTCCAGTCACTCCCTTTCTTTATGCATGAGAGTTTCTGTTACTTGAAAACCAAAACCATTTCCTGGAAACATATTCACCAGTCTGCTAATCAAAACAGTTTGGGATGCCTATAAACCAGGTACAAACTGCCAATAAACACAAAAACAGTCCCTGTTTGAGCATGTATTTGTAACAAATAAGCATTCTGATGCAGATAGTCTTAAGCGATTTATAGCCAAGCTTTTATTTATTTAGTTTTTATCCTACGAGTTTCATTTTTCTAAATGAAACTCATTTAGAAAAATGAGTTTCATTTTACAAGATTTACAAGATTTACTTACAAGATTTAGAGTTTATAATGTAAGATTAGCGTAAGTGCAAAGCAAGAGTATTTATATGTAGATGAAATACATATAAATACCGTGGTCTAGAGTTTACCGTTGCTCATCATGCTATTCAGGAAGGTTTTGGCTCGCAGACATAAACAAGTTGGTTCAAAGTCTCCATATCAGTTTGTAGAACAAAAGCTAAAGATCTTGTCAAGATGGTAGATGAGACTTGTAAGAAAGTCACAGTTACTGACATGGGCTGAGAGGCCACTCCAAAACAATACTGCATATGCAAGATGAAAAGTCAGATTAAAGTCTGCAAATACATGCAAGCGTAAAAAAGTAAAGATTTTGGAGACATGTTGCGTGGCATTCTGTCAAAATTAATGTTTGGCCATAATGACCACATTTGGCCAAACATGTGGTCAAATGTGGTCTTACATTAGATATGGTCAGAATACCATATCTAATGTGGAGTACAGTGGTGGCAGCATTATGTAGCTATTATTTCAAAAGTCCTGGTCTTTTGTGAGTTCTTTATGGAACACAAAGATGTCTCGTCTTGCAAACCTGACATAAAATATGAACTTCTATTGTCTCTTTAAGATTCTTTAAGATCCACTTTTATATCTAGAACATTCTAATTGTAAGACTTATTACGAGGAATATTAGTTGGGGTGTCCTAATTTATTCCTCATCAAAATAGCCTGTTTAAAGAACATTTTAGATACAATTTTAGATGGGCCTCTCTTATATTCTTTATCTGTACTACTTGAATCTATTTTTGTACTTTAAAATTTGTTGCCAAATTTTAAAGTACAATCTCCAATTATGTTTAAAAAACTCTCAGACTTTTATGCTTTCACAGGGGGTCCTAATTTATTTGTTTGATCACACTATACGTTGTAACTTTCTGAATTACCTGAAACAGGAATTTTGAGACATTTTCACAAAAGTTGCTCAATATAATGTGACTGTGTAAAATAAAAGCTGGTCAGGCTGCATTTTAGTTATCATTTGTATCTGTACATGTGCCTACATTTTTACAATAATTGTGCCTCTTCTGGTTAAAAATACAGCTACACACAAAGAAAACAAAAATGAAAAAAAAAACAAAGAAAGAGAGTGAAATTGTCAGTGGGCAAAACAACTGTATTACCACTCTGTCAATCTTTGCACATCTTATTGGTGTATGTCTGTGTGGTTCCTGCGTGAGATTGTAAGAATACACAAAGTTACTTGTTGCGTTTGTAGCTCAGAGTTAATAAATCCACAACTAAAGAAAGACAAATAACCAAGTCACATCAGATTCCACGAAGAAACACAAATAAAACTTTGAATAACACTTACTCACTCTTTCACACACAGTCAGGCGCAGACGCACACCACTACAGCAAAGTGCCTGAACAATACATCCAACCTGTCCTCATCACAGGAAGAGAAAATGTTCCCACACTGTAAATATTATGTAAGTGCTCTCAGACAATGTAAGCCCTTGTATGCAACAAAAGCGTGTCAATACGGACTTGAAGTAAATATAGTGACGACGCATACCATCACATAGGCTGCAGGCCAAGCAGAGACGGGAGGGAAGGGAGAAGAGCGCGTGATGATGAATTGATTGATGAATGCAAATGAAGATGAATGCATGTGGCAAATACAGATAACAAGAGAAATATGAAGAGCACAACAGCTGGTTTCACCATTTCACCGTGGCAGAAAATATGAATAGCTGATGTGTATCTGGCTTATTAATGCCACTGCAGCAACAGCAAACGCATCACTGAACCAGATACGGCTCCCTTATCACAAATCATTTGACACGGGAACAGCGAGCCGCCAGTCTCCCTGCAACACCTGGAACTTAATCACTGGGACGGGGCAAGCGGCTCGGCTCCAACGCCCTACACCCTAACTTTTATTACCATATGGACTGAGTCCTAAAACTGACCATAGATCAGTGCACAAGCAGAGTAACGAGCAGCCGTTTGTTTTTGTCCCTGGGGCACCGTCACTCCATCACAAAGCATTCAGATTGGTAATAACCAGGTGGAAGTAGCTGTGTGTGTGTGTATGGGTGTGTGTGTGTGTATGGGTGTGTGTGTGCGTGGCTGTTTGGGAGCGGCATTGCTGATAATTAATTAAAAGTCATTAAAAAAACACTTGAACAGTTTCTGTTTTTAATCTTTGATAAATCTTTTATGTTCTGCTCTGTGTAAACACAGTAAAGATGTCTGCTACAGAAAAAGGATGAGACAAAATAAACATTTAACATAAATCATTAATAATAAGTTAATGTGGAACAATGCAAGTCTTTTCCACACCTGTTTTCCATTAAATATTTCTCTCTATCTATCTATCTATCTATCTATCTATCTATCTATCTATCTATCTATCTATCTATCTATCTATCTATCTATCTATCTATCTATCTATCTATCTAT